>NW_026726565.1:0-38435 GCF_029784015.1 Lycium ferocissimum
ATGTTAAGGTCATGATACCCCCATGTGATATATATGTATATATGTATGTATCGAGCCCACGAGGGCCGGCACGTGTAATCCTAAGCCTATCGAGCCCAAGAGGCCGAGTACGCATACCGGGGATCCCATCGAGCCCAAGGGCCGAGTACATGTACCGCAATGTCATTGAGCCGAGCGGGCCGAGTACGTATGCTAGCGATTCCATCGAGCCGAAGGGGCCGAGTACGAATGATACTAACCTATATGAATACGAGTATGCTACATGTATGGTACCATTATGAATGTGATTATGTTACCTGTATGATTATACCATAAGCATCACATTCATGTGAGTACGAATGAGATAAGTACATGATATCTTTACGAGTACGATTAAGCTACACCTATGACAGTGATTAGAGTTCGAAAATACTACTAACATGTAAGTGCGAGTAAGTGGCTATGTATATGCAAAGCACGTGATGCGGGCATGAGTATGACGAGATAATAGATATGAAAGGTAAGTAAGTAAAGGATATGGATGTATGTATACGAGTACGAAATAGAACATGGAACGCCCTACGGAAAGCGAGGTAAGTGCTATGAAGAGAATGTTATCGTCTCCCGCTTTATGTTATTTCACATATTATCTGTTATGTTTTTCTACTGTTACTGCTCATGCTTTACATACTCAGTACAATATTCGTACTGACGTCCTTCTCTTTGGACGCTGTGTTCATGCCCACAGGTAGACGAGGAGACGGTGCAGATCCTCAGTAGCTAGCAGCAGAGTTGCGGGAGCCCTCCTTTATTCCGGAGGTGCTATTTGAGATATGGTTTTGTGTACATGTATTTTGGGCACGGCGGGGTCCTGTCCCGTCCATACGTTCAGTGTTTTAGTAGAGGCTCGTAGATACGTATGTGTGGGTAGCATGGTCCCATAGTCATTGTGTAAATGAAAGCCTATGTATACGATTATTATTTTGATAGCCCAAAGGGCCTACGTTATATAAGTAAATATGTTCTATATGAAAGTCATTTTCTATTATTATAAACGACAAGAGAAATGAATAAAGACAGGTTAAGCAGTAGAATGAGGGGTGCTCGGTGGTCAGCCTCGGGTACCCGTCGCGGCCCGTAGGTCGGGTCGTGACACAGGGTTCAGACGCTTGTTATACTTGCGGCCAGGTAGGGCACATGATGAGAGATTGCCCGTCGACGAGTGGCAGAGCTAGGGACCAGCCCACAGGATCATTAGCAGGATCTTCTTGAGTACATCCTACGGGCGGACTTTCGACCCCAGTAGCCGAGGTAGAGGACGAAGGGGAGTATCTACTTCAGGTGCCACACAGCACCGCTTATATCCATTAGTCGGACGGCAAGATCTTGAGTCCTCCCCAGATGTGGTCACAGGTACATTGACTGTGTTCTCTTATGATGTGTATGCATTGATAGATCCGGGATCTACGTTATCATATATTACTCCATATATTGCAAATCGTATTGGGGTGAAACCCGAGCCGATCAAACCTTTTGAGGTATCCACTCCGGTTGGTGATCCCGTGATAGCTAAGCAAGTATATAAAGATTGTATAATTGTGATATGTGATCGTCAGACCAAAGCCGATTTAGTTGAGCTAGAGATGCTAGACTTTGATGTTATAATGGGTATGGATTGGTTGGCCTCTCGTTATGCCAATGTTGACCGCCCGAATGAAATTGGTTCGCTTTCAATTCCCGGGAGAGCCCGTGCTTGAATGGAAAGGTAATACGGCAACTCCGAGAGGTAGGTTTATTTCCTACCTCAAGGCAAGGAAGATGATAGCTAAGGGCTATATTTATCATTTAGTTCGAGTTCACGATACGGAAGCAGAGTCTCCTACTTTCCAGTCTGTTCCGGTAGTAAGTGAGTTTCCGGATGTATTTCCAGATGAACTTCCAGGCCTTCCTCCAGAAAGGGAGATTGACTTCGCCATTGATGTGTTGCCAGATACCGAGCCTATCTCTATTCCTCCTTATCGAATGGCTCCGGCAGAATTAAAAGAGTTAAAGGCACAGTTGAAAGATTTGCTGGAAAAGGGGTTCATTAGACCCAGTTCTTCACCGTGGGGAGCACCAGTCTTATTTGTGAGAAAGAAAGATGGCTCCCGCGAATGTGCATTGATTATAGGAAGTTGAATAAAGTGACGATAAAGAACAGGTATCCTCTCCCAAGAATAGATGATTTATTTGATCGGCTTCGTGGTGCCAAGTGGTTTTCAAAAATAGATCTGAGGTCGGGTTATCATCAAGTAAGAGTCGAGAAGAAGATATTCCCAAGACGCCTTTAGAACAAGATATGGCCATTATGAGTTCCGAGTGATGTCGTTCGGGCCGACTAATGCTCCGGCGGTGTTTATGAATTTAATGAATAATGTATTCGTGCCCTCTTGGATCTGTTTGTGATAGTCTTCATTGATGATATTCGGTGTACTCTCGCACGGAATCGAATATGCAGACCACTTGCGAATTGTTCTTGGAATTCTCCGAACTCGGGAGTTGTATGCTAAATTTTCAAAGTGCGAGTTTTGGCTAAATTCCGTGACATTCTTGGGCCATGTGATTTCGGATGATGGCATTAGAGTTGATACTCAGAAAATAGAAGCTGTGAAGACTTGGCCAAGGCCTACGACGCCTACAGAAGTTCGTAGTTTTCTGGGATTGGCAGGCTATTATAGAAGATTTGTAGAGGGCTTTTCATCTATCTCATCCCCACTGACAAAGCTAACCCAGAAGTCAGTAAAATTTCAGTGGAATGACGCACGTGAGCGTAGCTTCCAAGAGTTGAAAGACGGACTCACCTCGGCTCCGGTTTAACACTTCGGAAGGGCCGGATGGCTATGTTATATATTGTGATGCTTCCGGTGTCGGGCTAGGATGTGTGTTAATGCAAAGCACGGAAGAGCCATTGCTTATGCCTCGAGCGGTACTGCGAAAGCATGAAAAGAACTACCCGACTCATGATTTAGAATTAGCTGCAGTTATTCATGCCTTGAAAATGTGGAGACATTATTTGTACGGTGTGCATGTTGATATCTATACAGATCATAAGAGCCTTCAATATATCTTTAAACAGAAGGAGTTGAATCTGCGACAGAGGCGGTGGTTAGAATTATTGAAGGACTATGATGTTGATATGTACCACCCCGGAAAAGCTAATGTAGTAGCTGATGCACTTAGCCGCCGACCAATGGGCAGTTCATGTGAAGTTCCTCCAGAAAAGAAAGAAATGGTTTATGAGCTCCATCGCTAGCTAACCTTGGAGTGCGAATAAGTGATTCAGGCGATGCAGGAGTTAGAATCAATAATCCCACAGTTTCGTCCTTGGATTCAGGAATAAAAGAGCGACAATACGAGGATCCCAAATTAGAGTATTATAAAGGTATGAAATTTCCAAAAGAAAGGTCACCATTTGAAGTTTCGACAGATGGGGTTCTTAGGTACCAGAATAGGCTATGTGTCCCGGATGTGGCAGAATTTCGTCGCCAAATCTTAGAAGAAGCTCATTTCTCCCGGTATTCCATCCACCCCGGAACGACAAAAATGTATCATGATCTTAAATCGAGGTATTGGTGGGATGGCATGAAAAGAGACATAGCAGAATTTGTGGCCAAATGCCCGAATTGTCAGCAAGTGAAGATAGAACATCAGAAGCCGGAGGGTTATTACAAGCAATGGAAATTCCTACATGGAAATGGGAAGTGATCAATATGGATTTCATTGTAGGATTGCCCCGTTCCCGAGGCAAGTATGATTCTATATGGGTGATCGTGGATAGATTGACAAAGGCAGCTCATTTTCTTCCAGTGAGAACCACGTACTCAGCAGAAGACTATGCGAGACTGTATCTCAAGGAAATTGTGCGACTTCATGGTATTCCAATATCTATCATCACAGACAGAGGAGCACAATTTACAGCTAAGTTCTGGAAATCCTTCCAAGAAGGTCTAGGTACTCAAGTAAGGCTCAGCACGGCATTTCACCCGCAGACTGACGGACAAGCCGAGCGCACTATACAGACCTTGGAAGATATGTTAAGGGCATGTGTTTTAGATTTTGGTGGTAGTTGGGATGACCACTTACCCTTAATCGAATTTTCCTATAACAACGAGTTATCATTCCGTATCAAAATGGCTCCGTATGAAGCTCGTATGGAAGGAGATGTAGATCTCCAATTGGATGGTTTGACGTCGGAGAAGTGCGTTGATAGGCCCCGAACCGATCCAACAAGCGGTAGAGAAAGTCAAGGTGATCCGAGATCGATTGTTGACACTCAAAGTCGCCAAAAGTCTTATGCGGACAATCGCCGCGAGATCTAGAATTCCAAGTCAATGATTGGGTGTTCTTGAAAGTGTCACCGATGAAAGGAGTGATGAGATTTGGCAAAAAGGGAAAGTTGAGTCCGCGATATATTGGACCCTATAGAATCACCCGTAAGGTGGGTCAAGTAGCATATGAATTAGACTTGCCTACAGAGTTTGAATTAGTTCACCCGGTATTTCATGTCTCAATGCTCCGCAAATGTGTTGGAGATCCCACAAAGATTGTACCAGTTGATGATGTTCAGATTACAGAAAAGCTAGCCTATGAAGAGGTGCCTATTGCTATAGTAGACAGACAAATACGAAGGCTTCGAAATAAGGAAATAGCATCAGTCAAGGTCTTATGGCGAAATAACAATCGAGAAGAGATGACGTGGGAAGCAGAAGAAAGAATGAGATCCACATATCCACACTTATTTCAGCCCCAGGAGAAAGCTATGATGAGACATCGAGATTATGAGGTATGTATGTTTTAGTTTTGTGTTTTTGGTCGTGTGTGGCCATAGATGTGTTGATATCGTGATATGGCCCTGTGAGGCAAAGATATTGTGGGTTGTTGTAACAAAGAGGTAATGTCCAATTGCAAAGGAAACTCTGGCAAAATTTTTCTAGAATCCCCGAGTGTCGAACATTCGAGGACGAATGTTCCAAAAGGGGGGAAGAATGTGACACCTCGAAATTTTTCCGTACTTGAGTGACGAGTAGAACGATGAAGAGCTTGAGTATATGATGTGTTGTTAAGTTGGGAATGGCCAATCATGAATTTTGTGGAAATAATAAAGTTGCGAAGAGTTCCCAGCCAGTGGTCGTATAGTGCATAATACGGCCCGTAAAGTGATTTACGGACCGTATAGTGCCATCGTCCTCCAAGCAGTCAAAAATCTCAACTTTCTGTTTTTCTTAAGCTTAAATACGTGCATGGAGGACGGACCGTAAACTAGTATACGGTCCGTAAACCGTGGTTTACGACCATTGTACATACCGACGACCGTTCATTAAAAATCGGCCTTTTGTGATTAATATAAGGGACCCTTTTTCATTCTCATTTCATTTCCATACTTCACCTCCACACTTCAAGAAATCTCTAGAGAGTTCCAAACATTTCATCCATGAGAAATCCATAGAAACCAAGGATCAACAACAAGAAATCAAGAGGGTCAAGTGAAGGAAACCCATTAAAAGTCATCCTCATCAAGAAATCCCAAGAGAGATAAACTAGGGTTTTGGTGCTAAGGGTGAATCACCACTCCAAGCTTGTTCCTCTATTACTTAAGGTAAGTTTCATGACCTTTACATGCTATTTGAAGTATTTATAAGTCGAGACTCATGAATTGTAGAAGTGCATAGCAAATGGGTCATCAATGGATGAATAATGTCATTATTGGTTAGTAGTTGGCTCGAGTCATGGAAACGAATATGTTGATGATATAAATGTGTTATAAATGACCTATAGATCATGAAATGAGTGTTGGATACGAAAGAATACGACGATGGATTTTTAGTCGTGATTATGGGAAATTGAGGTGAATTATGAAATGCGAATCATATGAATGAATGATGATTGTTGTTAATCATATTGTGATGATTATTATGAATGTTGGGAGTTGATATGGAATATGGCGGAAAGTAGTATAAACCAAGGAATCGCTGCCCAAATTTCTATAGCTTTAGTAAGTATGTTTTTACGATGACATAGCTAATGTCGATATGAATTCCATTGAAGGTATAGACAAGCGCATTAAGGAGAACGAACAAGCGATAGAGTAGCTAAGCGACAAAGGTATGTGAGGCTAATCCCTTTCCTTCTAAGGCATGAGTCCTATGGCATGAATTTCTCTTTTACTATAAATGTTCCTTCTCCAAGAAAGTTAAGAGTCCTCTCTCATGAATAGCTATACGAGATAAGAAATATAAGATGAATACGAAAATGATGATAGCAAGCTAAAGTCTAGAAATGCTATAGTCTATGATATGATGCCTCTAAGAAGCTAATGATGACATTTATGTAATTTAATGATATTGATCATTGTGCACACTCACCTTATGCTTGTTCCTTCAAGGTGAGGCAGAATACGTAAGAAGGCTCATAATGACATCGGGGGTCCACGACCTTACGTCACCCCGATAAAGTATGAATAGCTAAGAGTCCCTATGCATGTATTGTGATAAGTATATGATGTCAAGCATACCATGATGAGTTATGATAAGCATACTATGATAAGCATGTTATGATGAGCATATGATGATATCACACCGCGCCTATATGGCCGGGCAGTCACCGCCAAGGCGGGCAGCTATACACACCATGGCCAAATGGCATGGGCAGACACCACTAGTGGGCGGCATGAGATAATATCCTGGACGCAGGATGCCTGGACGCAGGCTATTGATGATGCTAATGATATTGATTATTACACCACACCTATATGGTCGGGCAGTTATTACAGTTATGCATATATGATACGATGATGAGTACGAAAGTAAGTCAGCATGCATGATCATCCTTATGATTCAGTCAGTTACAGATTGCTCCTTGTTTTATGCCTCCTCAGTTTATTGATGCTTCATTATTGTTTATGCTTCACATACTCAGTACAATATTCGTACTGACGTCCTTTCTTCGGACGCTGTGTTCATGCCCACAGGTAGACAGGAAGGTGGCCCAGACTCATAGGAGCTAGCAGTTGATTTGAGAGCACTCCATATTACGGAAGTGCCACAGATTTCTCTTTTGGTATATATATATCTGTATATTCATGTTTTTGGGCATGACGGGGTCCTGTCCCGTCCAGATGTCTAGTATTCCAGTAGAGGCTCGTAGATACGCAGTGTGGGTAGTCTGGTCCCATGGCTTTTATGTATATGCATGTGTATATATTATTTTGGATAGCCGAAGGGCTTATGTTTATAAAAGCAAATGTATTTCAGAAAATTCCAGTTTTACATGATTATGAGCATATAGTATGAATAATAGCAGATAAGCAGGTAAGTGAGTGGTGTTCGGTGGTTAGCCTCGGATACCCGTCGCGGCCCGTAGCTCGGGTCGTGACATATGATCTCTACGACACTTGGATATGCTTATGATATATGACATGTTCCGAGTAATGTCCGAAAGCTATTTGATATAACTAATGTCCGGACTTTCAAATGATGCTTCGATTAGATTACTTCATTGAGTCCATGAAATAATTTGTGTGCATATGGTTTCTCACTACTCTGCTCGTGCAAGCCCAATATGTCTTTCACCGAGTCCCGGGCCGGGTACGTATTCATGCACAGTTAATATAATTATTTCACCGAGTCCTTCATTAGAGGGCCGGGTACGGTATGTATATGACATTCACCGAGTCCCTCACTAGAGGGCCGGGTACGACTGAGTCCTTCACTAGAGGGCCGGGTATGGTATATGATGATATGATTATTCACCGAGTCCCGAAAGGGCCGAATTCTATCACGACCGAGTCTCGAAATATATATATACGGTATATGATATATATGATTATTTACCGAGTCCCTTGCTAGCGGGGCCGGGACACACACTATTCACCGAGTCCCTCACTAGAGGCTAGACATAGGGCACGGTATGTATATATATGTATATGGACATGCATACATGATTATGACATGATTTTGCTCACCGAGTCCCTCACTAGTGGGGCCGGGTGTATATATGTACGATGATATGATGACATGATTATGATATGATTTTACCTACCGAGTCCCACACTCCATTAGGCGGGACACACTATATGTATATATGATGATTATATGATTTTGATATGCATGACAAATGTTTTCGAAGGCAAGTCTTGTGATCTTCTGTACTCTTTACTTTAGTATGATCCCGCTTATTATGTTTCATGCTTTACATACTCAGTACATATTCCGTACTGACCCTCTTTCTTCGGGGGCTGCGTTTCATGCCGCGCAAGTACACCCAGGTGAGCTTGTCACGACCCAGCCCCGTGGGCCGTGACTGGTGTCCTAACTGGACACCCATACGTACCTACCTAACAGATCCGGCATGCCAAATAGCTAATTCCGATCAGACATACATAAATTCGTACAAATATAAAATACATCGCGCAGAAATATACGTACATAAACATAATTAGACTTATACACTAGCCGCTGAGGCTATCATAACGAACGCAGTCGCAAACTCGAACATACGTGCGACCGGTGACAACCCACAAACCCACGAGACATGTCTACGGGCCTCTAACATACGTAACGAGAATCGAGGAAGACGGGACGGGGCCCCGCCGTACCCAAATGATCATATATACGAACAAACGGACAACGAGAAGATATATACCAAAAGTATCGGCTCCGGATCAAAGGGAGCTCTCCAAACAAGGACCGATAACCTAAAGCGCGGCGTACCGTGCGGCGCGTACGTACCGTGGGCATGTAACACGGCCCCGAAGAACGGGGTCGGACGGAAATGTACCGAGTATGTAAAGCGGAAACATAACATACATAATTAAGATAACCGAGTCGATATGTAAAATCGTAACGGGCGGAAGTACGTAAATAGAGCGGACGGGAATCGGATTCATAGCGGAGTCGGACTTACGGAAGCGTACGGACGAACATAGCGGAGGCGGACTTCGCGGGCTCTCGGACAAAACCGAACTCAAATGTATGACGGAGATGATGAATCGGTGTCCGAATCGGATTTTCGAAGTGTGACGGACGAGTTATGATCCAAATCGGACATACGTAATCAACGAGACGAGAATCATGCATGCGAGTCATAATCACATACGTACGTACATATCAAATATCGGATCCCGCCCTTTAATAAGGGACGCGATAACAGAACCCGGCCCTCGTAGTACGGGACGCGGTGGACAGATAGAATCAGATCAAATGCCATCCTCGCCGCCGTTCCCATAATATCACATAGCCGGATCATAATCGGATCATAATCGGATACGATGGGACGGATCCCGGCCCGCACATCCGAGGGACGCGGTGAACAATGCGGTGGGAAGTGCACGAATCACGGAACTGGCCGGGCGCGCGAGTGAAGGAAGCGTTGAGGCATCCACGAACAGACAAATGAGAAACCATATGCATACAGACCGACATACAGACTTAATAAAACTAAAATAGTTCAGAGAACAGGTCAAATCAGAGTAATCAGATTATACCAGAACAGAGTGTCCAGAATCGTTCCAGATATCGGACTAATATCAAGGTTCAGATAGCTGGTCATAATACTCATTAGTTAGCGGACGGAAACATAATTAAGAGTTACTTAAGAAGAACGGACAGAAATAGATCAATTTGAGCCATACGGGAGTATCGGGTTTTGTGGGCCCACCTCGGACCCAACCATAGTAAAATACGTAAATTATGGATAATAAACCTTAGGGAGTTGCCCATAACCATCTTAGAGTGTTTCGACTCCATTTATGGAAGTTGCATACTTATAGGTCAATTTAGAGGAAATTGGTTCAATCTTACTGAATGATTTGGCGCTATTTTCAATCTTGGATTGTGAGTCGCGAAGTGCGATCAAGGCTCGCTTCAAGCTCTGTTACACTCAGAACATGCCAAAGAAAGATAGGGAAGGCTTTATATACCTTGGTTGTGCCGTACGCTCCTCAAGTCTCAATTCCCGTTTCGTCCAAAAACTGCAAATGGTCATCTTTACCAATTACTATTCATGCAAGTTAACATTTCAACTTTGGTTAAGCATTTGGCTACCGAAATTTCGGCAGCACCTCCTCTATAAATATGACACCCCCGAGATTCAACTCGGCTCAAAACAACCAACAACAACCCAACAACAACATCAATAATCACAATAAAACACAATATAACACAACTAACCCACTTTCCAACATAATACAATAACTTCCATTCCGACTTCATGTCCAAATCAATACCATCATATTCACATTCATTACTAACTAAAATCGTTACAATGCCATTCGGAGAGCTTTTCATATCATTTTCACCAGACATACATAAGGTATACAATATACAAGTTTTCCACCAAAATCATAATCCATTCAAAACCTCCAAATTTCAACATAGATATTCACGACATATTTTTATCATCCAATTTCACTTACAACAATCACTATGTACATCTTACAACTTCATTTCTCTCAATTACATAATACATACTAAAATCATATACTTTCCGACAACAACGTAACAACAACTTTCTTCATGTGAACTTAAGCCATTGTTCTTTTATCTACTTCATAAGGCCATAACAACACAATTAACATACTAACAAAATTTAGTTCACCTTCCATCATCAACATACACCATACGGCCACACTATAATTTTCAACTTCCACTAATTCATGCAACTTTCATTTCTAATACAAATTCCACCATAACTACAACTAATTTACCACATAAAATTCAACTCATATTATTTCTACACCCACACACACTCACGCTCAACATGCACACACACCTAACACACAAAATTTTCATGCTTTTCCTTCATCCCTACACACTACAACATAAACCAAACTTCATAACATAAGAATATGAATTTAATTCTTACCTTTCCTCTTCAACTTCCACTTGCCACTAAAGTTGTCCTCTTGCCAAAATAGTTGTATCACTTCGTAGAGAATCTTGCACTCATTAATAATCTCACAAGAAATGAATTTTTGAACCAAGGATTGAAGGCTAAAATTTTTTCTTTCTTTCTTTCCTTTTTCTTTCTCTTGGCCGTGCTCTTTTTTTTCTTGCTCTTGGTTTCACCTTGTTTCTCTTGAAGTTTCTTGAACCTTGCCTCTTTATATAATTAATCACATGGTAGAATTAATTAAAATCCAAGGCTTGGCCTATTGCATGGCCGGTTGAGCTTCTTGGATTTGGGCCTCACTTTCTTATTATTTTGTGAGCCCAAATTGTTGGCCAAATTTTATAATTTATGAAGCAAATTTTTCCAAAATTCCACCTTTGCCCTTGGCCCCCTTTCGTATTTCCACATCAATATTTTCCTGAATAACATATGCATATTGGCTAGAATTAAAATATGGCCCCATTTCTCACAAACCAGAAATTATTTCGCATTTTCTGATTATACCAAAAGGCGGGATATAACAGAGCTGAAGATATTAGCGTTAAGATGTCCCAGCGGGATCGGCGAGCTCCATTTTCTCCGGAGTGCTGCCGAGTCAGAGTATTATGTTATGATTTTATGTTCCGTGTTAGAGACTTTGCAGACAGCGTCGTGGGTATAAGATGTCGGTTATGTAAGCGGCTATGTAAGCCGATGTATTATTATGCATTGTATTATAAGTTTACATGTTATAGATTTTATTTGATTTGAGAAAGGTAAAAGTATTGTGTTCTTCGAAAAGAAAACTTTCACTATATATGTTTGTGTCATGATTTGAAAGCCAGCATGATTATGAGTTTTACGAGAGTCAGTGGGTTCGCTCGGCCCTAAATAAGGGTCGGGTGCCCATCGCACCCTATCGGATTAAGGGTGTGACAATAAAAGATATTTTGTATGTTGTCCGTATGTTCGTGTCGGGATGATTTTAAATGGTTATATAAGGACCCAATCTCATTTAATTCATTTCATTTCCTCACTTCACACTTCAAGAACAATCTATAACCCGCTCCACTCTTCATCCACAAGAACCCAAGAGAAATCTATGATCAACTTCATCAAACCAACAAAATCTAGTGTAAGAAACTCATTGAAATTCATCTAAGCCAAGAAATTCCAATGGAAGTGAACTATGGTTTTGGTGCAAGAGAAGTATTTCCACTTAAGGCTTATTCCTACACTATCTAAGGTAAGTTTTATGATCTTTCCATGTTTTTTAGGGTAATGAGAGGTTGAAAGACTTAGATGATGGAAGGAGATAGAAAATGGGTCACAAATATGAGAATAATGAGATTGTGAATAGTAGTTTGGAATGAGTCATGAATATTGATAAGTTGTGATTGTAAGTATGCTATGAATGATATTTAGAACATGGGATAAGCATTATATGTGAGAGAAAGTAATAGTGAACTATGACCATGATTATGGAGGAATTGAAGTGAAATTGTGAAATGAGGATAATGTAAATGAATGATGATTGTTGCCTATAATATTGTGAGTGTTGTTATGGATGTTTGGGAATCGATATGTGATATGAGGAAAGTGGTATAAATAAAGGAAATGCTACCCAATTTTCCCTAGCTTTAGTTAGCACGTTCATATAATCGATTAGTTAATGTTAATACGAACTCTCTTGAAGGTAGAAACGTTAGCATTGAAGGAGAGCGATCAAGCGATAGAATAGCTAAACGAAAAGGTATGTAAGGCTAGTCCTTTCTTTCTAAGGCATGACTCTATGGTATGAATCTTCCTATCTTTCTATGACTTCTCTACATATATGTATATACCGAAAATGATGAGTCTACGTTATAAAGAGCTCTCATGAGATAAAGTTAAGAGACATGTTATGAATATGATGATAAGCCCAAGTCTAGAGACCCTAAAGCTCATGATATGATATTATTATGAAGCTAATGACCTTCATACGATTCTTTGATATTATTCATTGTTGCTAGACCCACCTTATGATGCTAGTCCCTTCTTTCTAAGGCATGAATCTTATGGCATGATTTTCCCTCCTTCTCCATAAATTTCCTACATTCCAAAGAACTAAGAGTCTTTGTTCATGAATAGTCATATAAGATAAAGATAAGCGGTACATTATGAGCACGATAGTGATGATGATGAGTGTATGACTCTAAGGAGCTACATATGTATAAGATAAAAAAAAAAAAAATCAGACGCGAGTATGGTAATGGATGATGATGATGAGTTTAAGTCTAAAGAATCCTAAAGTGAGATATGATGCCCATGAAATTAATGATTCTAAGTATGGTTCCATTGATGCTTGTTCTTGTGCAAACTCACCTTAAATCGTTAGTCCCTTTAAGGTGAGATATGATGACTATGATTACTCCATAATGTAATCGGGGGTCCACGACCGCATGTCACCCCGACATCGCCATAGTGCCTTCAATATTCTAATGTATTCTTTAATGATAGATGTATGGTAATACTAAGGATGATGTTGATTTCATTTATGTTTTTTTTTTTATGTATATGTGTGTATGTATGGATAGCATCGAGTCCCAGAAGGGCTAGGTACGGATAGCATCGAGTCCCGAAAGGGCCGAGTACGGATAGCATCGAGTCCCGAAAGGGCCGAGTACGGATAGCATCGAGTCCCGGAAGGGCCGAGTACGGATACCATCGAGTCCCGAAAGGGCCGAGTACGGGTGATACCGAGCCTATATGGCCGGGTACGTGGATGTACTGCATTGTAAGTTATTGTATATGTAAGCAGGTAGATGTAACAAGTGTATCTTTAGGAGAATAAAGGGGTAAGTACGTATGACGAATGTTTAAAAAGTATTATGAGAAATGAACGATTCTTTTATCTTATGCTATTCCTCATGCTCTTATCATGTTAATATCCACGCCTTACATACTCAGTACATTGCTCGTACTGACGTCCATTTTCTTTGGACGCTGTGTTCATGCCCACAGGTAGACAGTGAGGTGACCCAGATTCATAGGAGCTTCTAGCAGATTTTGAGGGCACTCAATTGTTCTGGAGGTGCCATGGATTTATCCTTTTGTGTATATATATATTTTGGGCATGACGGGGTCCTGTCCCGTCCATATGTCTAGTAGTCTAGTAGAGGCTCGTAGATGCGTATGTGTGGGTGGCATGGTCTCACGATGTCCTTATTGTATGTACATTATTTTGATAGCCCAAGGGCTTACGTAAATAAAGGTAATTATGTTTCAAAGTGAAAGAAATGGTTTTTCCTATAACTTGAGTATAAGATTAATGAATGAACGCTTGATGAGTACGATGGGTAATGGTATGAGCGATCCTCGGTGGTTAGCCCCGGGTACCCATCATGGCCCCTAGTCGGGTCGTGACAAAAGTGGTATCAGAGCAGTTTAGTCCTGGGAAGTGTCTACGAGCCGTGTTTAGTAGAGTCTTGTTTGTGGTGTGTTGCGTGCCACATCTATAAACAGGAGGCTACAGGGCAGTTAGGATGGTTACTCTTCTTTCATATCTAAGATCGTGCGATAGAGCCGAGTCATAGGAAATGAGGTTCCTTATACTAACCCTTGATTTTAGCAGAAGAACGGTATTGACAGAAGAAAGTGATGGATGATATTAAAAGTTACAGAGGTAAGTCACTTCGTTGAGGCTATGTTATCAATATATATATATATATATATATATATATATGATAATGAATTGATTATCATAGAGGTAAGTCAGTGCTCGTACAACAGAGGAATTGATTAAATGCATCTTTGGATGGCAAGTTCAGTTAAAAGTTGTGAACTAAACAAATTGAATGAATCAGTACAAAGGTAAGCAACGACACGAAAGGATGCATGTCGGGTAAGGTAAGAATATTGAGGTATGATTGAAATGCAAAGCTGAAGGATGGAGGGGAAAGTAAATAGAAAGGCATAACAGGGCGGATCGCTAAAGGATCAAGTACATCTCGAGGTGTGATATATGAGGTAAGTTTCGACATCCTTGTATTTTACTTGATATTGGGAGCCCTGTGTGCCTGAGATATGTTGTGAACATACACACTAGCCTTGTGAGGTGTTGTTGGTATTTACTGCGTGCAGGTTTTGGATAGTAAGAAATATAGAGGAAACTCTGCCAAAATTTTCCTAGAATTTAAAGGAGATAGGATGTAAGCTTGTAATATGTCCTAACGGAAAAAAAAGTGTTGGGTAGAAAGAAGTGGAAGGACGGGATTAAGTTAGGAGTATCGTTGACAACTACAAGAGGCGAGTTAAATGTTGTTGAACTGATAGTAACGGTAATTATGAGATCAACATTAATATGGTAAAGAGATATACTAGAGTAAATTAGGGAGACTGGTAGTACTAAAACATGACATAGAAAGAGAACAGGGTAACTCCAATAGAGTGTGATACGGGAGTATTAATTGGATGGATAAGCACAAGTAAGATACGACAAGTTTATTAGCAAAATAGAGTAACAACATGATTGAGACAGGGTATGAAGTACGAAGGGTTATGACGAATATGGATACCTGGATAAGACAACTCATGAGGTGAGTGTAATAGAGCTGATTAGAAAGAATAACAGGTTTAAGTACGCCTACTCCACGAGGTTTATTTGCGAACGAGATTAAGAAGTGGCACTCTATAGAGATGGTTATGATCAGGACATAATAAGGACATAGCAATAACTATGATACAAAGTAAGTAAAGTATAGCGAAGAAACGACTGAAGATGCGGCATGTTCTATACGAATAATGAACGAATGCGAGTGTGAAATCAATTAGCGAGCCATGGGGCAGTAGATAGAAAATCTTATAAGACCCTGTTAAGGGAAGAATCCATCATAGAGTGGTCGTAATGACAAAAAGGAGAAGGTCAACTTGAAAAAGAACTTAGAGAAAAGTGATATGGTAAAGTAGTAGCAGTTCGTGATTTGTATAATCGAGAGCAAGAGTGATAACTTTGGCTAGATGTAAAAGACCAAGGCTATGGGAAGATGAACAACGAAATAGAACGACTGTTAGGAAGAGGATCAACATAATAAGGATGAAAGGGGATGATTAGAATGAACAGAATAAGTTATGGGAACGAAGAATGGTGTTAGATCCCGTACTTTGTACGTTGGAATATTTTAAGTTGGTTGCGACAAGTTATGGACAAGATTTTTTTTAATCTCCGGTTTTGTTGATTTTGTGTTAATGCACAAGTTGCATATTCATCTTTTCATTGGCATGGAGTGTTAAGGGTAAATTTGGAATAAGAAAAATTTGGGGTTAAAAGTGAATTATGGAAAGTTAAGCATTTCATGAAAATTAAGGGCTAGAAGTGGAATTTTGGGAACTTAATATTTCTTGAAAATGGCCATATGTGGCCATATGTGTGGTGTGGGGCCCTCTCCCCGCCCCCCCTTGGTTGGCCAAATTTAATTGGTGCAAATTATGAGGGGGCCATGTGTTCATAGTATATTTGTGGGGACTAAGTATATATATATATTATGGATGACCAAATAAGACACCATTCATCATTCTTCCACTTTAGAAATTTCAAGAAAGTTGAAGAAAAAAAAAAAAGAAGGAGAAAACGGCCAAGAGGGGCTGGCCGAACCATCCCTATGGAGTTGATCATGAAAAATTGTTTTCTTCAAGCTTTTCTACTAATTGGAAGGTCCTCTACAACGTGGAGTAGTTGGTGGAGCAAGCAAAGCGTTCGTTGTTGTGAAACATAATTCTAGCCAAGGGAGAACTAGGTGGAAAAAGGTATGGTTCAATCTTATTTTTCATGTCTCATGGATGATTTGTACATGTTGTGATAGGTAGAAATGAATAAATTTCATGAAATTGTGGTGTTGAAGTTGGCCGTATATGTTGAGGTTTGGCCGTGCATGTGTAGTGTTGAATGGAAGTGAAGAACTAAATTTATTTAGTATGTTTGGATTGTTGTGTTGTGGATTCTATGGTGCTAATGGAAGTTTAATGATTCAAAGTGAAGTTATATTTGTTTGCGGCTTGTTATGGAACTTGATATAGTTTAGTGAATTTATGGAAGTAATGGATTATTAACGTAGTTTATGAATTTGGAAGGAAGAAAATGTATTGTTGTTGTTCTTATGGAAATTTGAGGTTTCGGGTGGAGTAGAGCATTAATTGAATTGTTTGAAATATTGTGCGGATTGTTTGAAATGTTTTTGAATCTTGTTTAAATGGTTTGGATTAGTACTTGAACGTATGAATATTAATGTTGGCTTGATCGTATGCGGTTGATTTGAATGAAAATGGAATATCGTCGAATTGTATAGAAAAGAGCTACTAATGTTAGAATGCGTTTTGAATTCGTTATTGATGTTGTTGGAATGGTTGTTGGTATTGTTGTTGATAATATTGGCCGATTTGAATTCTCAGGGTTGTTGAACTTATAGGGGGAAATGCTGCCCAAATTTCTGTAAATAAAGTGCGAGCTTAGAATTGGGTTCTGAGGTGCCTATGGCTAATGTTTGGTGTCTAATGACGTTGTTGTAGATTTTGAGAAGCCGAGACTTGAGTTTGGATTAGCTTAGGAAGCAAACGAGGTATGTGAAGCTTATCCTTCTTTCCTTTTGGCATGTCCTAGACGCAAGTGTAAGTTGTGATATGTTATGAGCCTTGGGGGTAATTCTATTCTTAAAATCCGAGCATGTTTATGATTCATATTTTCTTCTTGATGTTGGCATCCTTAATGTGGTCAAGCTATGGACTGTATGTCTTTGATACGATTGGATTTGAAATGCTGTGTAAACAGTTTGTTCCGAAAGGATCTTATGTCTAAAAATGTCCGCAACTTTCATGGACAGAACCGGATTGCTTTGATAAGTTCGTAAACGATTCCTAATTGTTTCTTGATATTCGTATTCTTAATGTAGTCGAATTATGGTCCTTATGTCTTTTGTATGACTAAATTTCAAAAGTTGCATAAAAGTTTTGTTTTCAAAAGAGTTTTGTTCCTAAACGATTCCGAAACTACGAACGCCCGTAACTTTCAAGAAAGGGCTCGGATCGCTTTGATATCTTCGCAAATGATTTTATGACGAGTAATGACTTTAAATTTCATAGGCGGGCCCGGATTGGGTTGACGCTCGTCCGTGAGTCCCGCAACTTTCTATGTTTGGTTCTAACGACCTATTTTTGAAAGAATTTAATATGACTATCTTTCCGACCCCCGAGTATGATTACTGATGTATCGGTTGAGTCTAAAATGAGGATTTTTATGCATGTGATTTTGATAAGTGACTATGATTTCTGAAGTTCGGTTTGATATGTTCCCGAGGGATATTCGGAAGAAAACCTGATTTGACTATTGTTTCGATTTTGAACTAATAGTTCGTTTTGACTATCTTATTGGGTTTTTGTAAGTGTTTAGTATGCATATGGTTACTTACGATTCTGCTCGTGCTTTCTGTTGTTATATCTTTCGCCGAGTCCCGGGCCGGTATGTTATCGTGCGCACTATGTGATATTCTGGAGTATGATGTGTCCGGTTCGCCGAGCTCCTCCGCTAGGGGGCCGGGTACCGTGTATATGTGATATTGCCGCTGGATTTTTGACCGTGGCATGTGATATTGACCGCTGGACTTTTGACCGCGGTATGTGAGATTGACCGCTGGACTTTTGACCGCGGTATGTGATATTGCCGCTGGATTTTTGACGCTGTATGTGATATTGCCGCTGGATTTTTGACCGCGGTATGTCGGGTTTCGGAGATATGAAATCTTCTAGAGTATGAGGTGTTATGGCGCCAATGACGGGCGGGCGACCATATTCTAAGAGCCCTGTGCATGATTTGTGTTTTGATAAGTAAGCATTTTGGCATTCTGGATTTTGCATTTACTTGTCTGTACTTCTGTTTCGATTATGACTCAAATTTGTTTACTGTATCTTCTGCTTTGGGATACGAAGTATGATGTGATATGATATATGTATTTTGGAATATGATCAGTTGGTATCAGAACCGGTGGTGGGGCAAACCTAATGGTGAGGCAAATTCCACACTAGTTTAGGCGAATCCCACATCGGTTAATGTCAGCTCATACAATATGTCTGATTTTTCGTATATATGAAATGTTTTTCAGAGAAAGCGAAGCATTTTGGCATTTTGATTATCATATTTGTCTTCTGTACCTCTTATGTATGATTTGTATGTCAGATGCAAGCACTTTGGTATTCTGGCTATTGTGCTCACTGCATCTGTACTTCGGTTATGACTTCGTTTTCTGTACTTCATGCTTTGCATACTCAGTACATATTTCGTACTGAGCCCCTTTCTTCGGGGGCTGCGTTTCATGCTGCGCAGGTACCTACAGACGAATAGAGGACGTTAGCTGCAGATGTTCTAGCTGGATTGGCGAGCTCCATTTCCTCCGGAGTGCTGCCGAGTCAGAGTGCTTTTGTATGGTATCTGAAGTTATGGTAGAGACTTTGCGTACAGTGTCGTGTGTATGATATGTCGGTTTGTAAGCGGCTATGTAAGCCGATGTATTATTATGCATTATGCTACGAACTTCATATGTTTGCAGATTTCATACGATGCTAGTTTTATTTGATTTGACAAAGATGAAGGGCATGTTTGTTTTCGAAAAAAAAAATTTCATTATGTACTTGTGTCATGTTTTGTGGGCCCAGTATGATTATGAGTATGGCTAGAGTCAGCGGGTTTGCTCGGCCCTAGGTAAGGGTCGGGTGCCCATCATGCCCTATCGGAAATTAGGGTGTGACAAATGGATTGTATAGAAGTAACATATTCTAAAGGACAAAGTGGTGCTAAGCTAAGAATAGGGTTCATTGTGCGAAGAATAAAGGATTGATTATCGAACAGAAGGTAATAAGATAAATTGAGGAAGAAAGAATGTAAAGGAATAAGTACGGGTAGAGAAAGAAAAGGAAATATGCGAATTATGCGCGCTTAAGAAGTAGTCGTATTATGAGAAAAGGAAGATGCATCTCCTACGAATATCCTATACCAAGACAGAGCGAGTAAAGTATATATAAAGGAATAAGTTGGGAGAAGTTTACCGTACGACGATAAAGCGATAAAGCCAGGCGATCATCAACGACAAATACGATATGATCATGACTGGTTTTGAAATCAATATTGAGTACAACACGAGGGTAGAACAGTGTGAGGCATAAAAGTTATTAGTTGCGCCTGAGACATAGATCCTTCAAAATGAAGGTGGCAGATTTAAGGGAAAGATGACGCTATAAGTGAACTCTGAGTATCGAAGAATGGGATAAGTGACATTACATGGGTGGTATGGATAGCTAGATATACTACTACTCCGAGTATCCCTATAGGATAGAAGTTATTACTTGGAGCAGATGTAGACATTGACTCATAACTAACGGTTGAGCTAAGCAAAACACATCCGTGGTTGGATTGCGATGTCGGTTGTATTACTTGATTATAAAAACTGTGAAATTAGTATGTTAAGATTTCACACATGAATTACCGCGGCTATAAAGTATGGTAAATGACATGAATATGAGGCGGTATAACGAGGGAATTGAGGAAAAAGATATATGAATTCAAGATTTGAAAGTGAGGAAACGGATTATATAATGGTAGAAGGAGACCCTAAAAGGGGGGAAGCGAGTGAGGAAAACACCAGTATATAGATTGAAATGATGAAACTTAAGATGTGATAGAATAAGACTCTAAAACGAAAAATGAGGGTTATGCGGAAAGGAGTCTAATAGCTAGCGAATAAATGAATAAGAATTGAGCGGGTATCTGAGACTATACTATAAATCATTCGTGAAGGCCTTGAACAAGACTATACAAGGGATATAAATCATTCTAGTGTAGACAAAGGCACTAACGTAGAGTCGTTGAATGAATTGCTATTTATAAGTGACAATAGAGAGGACCTAAAAATAACTCAAGGGATATTGTAAAAGATAGTGATGCTATACTAGAATAGAGACAAAGGCACTAACGGTACGATTAGTCGGATATGGATATATGTATATTAATGATATTCACGCAAGAACGGTTATATTTATTTAAGTGAAACAATTAAGAAGGGACAAGGTGGTCATGATAGTCATATTTGACTCTTATAGTGAAAGGACATAAGATGTGATAATCCGTGGGAAGTTAAGGACGAGATCATTTTCAAAAATCATTTTGATGTACGAGTTGTTATAAATATAATTTATGACTATTATTAGTATGGGAATATTGTGAGAGGTTGAGGGCGAAAAAGGAAAATTCGCAAAATGGTTCATGGAAATATTTAAAAAGGCTAGGGGCAAAATGGTCATTTCACGGGAATTCAAGAAAATTCCAAAAGGGGCCATATTGGCCATGTGAAGAAAAAGAATGGAAAAAGGATGACTAAAATAATAAGTCATCTTTTAAAAAAATAATAGAATAAAAGAAAGAAAACTCTAGAAAAATGAAAAGGAAAAGAAAGAAAAATCTAGAGAGAGGGCATGTGCCCCTCACATGCATGCAATATGGATGTATATATATATATATTTGTTCATCTTTTAATTGAAGACAAAGCAAAAAAAAAAAAAGAGAAAGAAGGAGGAGAAACCATAGGCCTATTCGGCCATGGTGAAGAAAAATAAGCTATGGGAAATCTTGTCCCAAAAATTATTTTCTTCATGTATTCCCACTAATTCGAGGGTCCTCTACAACGTGGCATAATTATTTCGGAAGATAAGTCATCCGTTTCGTCGTTTCCGTATTCAATTCAAGTGAGGAAGTTGAAGGAAAAGGTAAGATTTTATCCCTTTTTATGATGTTATGAAAGCTTGTTTATATTGTAGTATGAAGGAATGGATAGAATTCATGAAAATATGGGAGGTTTGCATGGTATAGCCGTGTGTATGCATGTGTTGTGGAGGCAAGATTAGTTAATTTTTATGTAGCATTTTAGTTGTTGTTGTTATGGAATTTATATTGGAAATGGAAGTTTGGTGATTTTGGTTGAATTGGTGGGTGTTGGAAGGTGGCCGAATGTGTGTGTGTGTGTGGTATGAAATATGAATCAAGTTTTATGTAATAATTTAATTGTTGTTGATATGTATTTTATGATGCAAATGAGAATTTGATGGCTTAAATTGATGTTGGAATTGTTATGGGCTGATTTGGAAGCGAATATAATGTTAGTGTCGTCTCTCTATTTATGAGCATAATGTTGCTAATGTGTGTATTGTTGAGGAAGTTTATGAATTTGGAGGATAAAAATGTGTTAGTGATATTGTTTGTTGAAGTTGGAGGATTCGGGTGGTATGGGATCATTATGAATATTGTAAGTATTGTTGGAATAATTGTTGGTATTGTCGTTGTTGATTTGTTGGCCGAGTTCTATTCTCGGATTTTCTGTGGTATTGTTGGCCGAGATAGAATCTCGGGGATGGTGCATTTACAGGGGAAATGCTTGCCGAAATTCCAATGAGAATATAAGTGGATTTATTTGAAAGATTAAGATTGAATTCTTAAAGCTTTGTGATTAACATTTGGTAAACATGACCATTTGTAGATTTTGGAGAAAACGGAATTCGAATTTGGAAAAGCTTAAGAAGCGGAACAGGTATGTAAGGCTTACCCTTTCTTTCTCTTGGCATGTCCTAGATATACTAGGCTTGAATTTGGACCTCGGGGACAACTCTACTCTTCGGAATCCACGTCCGAAATTGCCCCTTTTTCTTTCAGTAGAATTGAATCACTTATGTTGCTAATGGTTGGAAAAGATGTCTAAACACCTAGAACTTGAACAAATGAGACCCGACTATCTTAAAACTATCACGAATGATATTATGAAGTGTAAAATACGTAAATTGGGTACGCCACCTCATGTGACCCGAGGTGGGCCCACAACCCCCGAGACCTTTGTATATTGTTCTATTAGCCTTATTTCTGTACGATGATTAATGGAAACTTTTGGCTAATGTTCCGAGTTTGTTATAAGTATTTGGTAACTCAGATATGAGTATTCTGGTTCGGCTATTCCGACATAAATGCTTCGGTACGAATGATCGACTTGAATATTTGATATA
Source organism: Lycium ferocissimum (assembly GCF_029784015.1). Classification (NCBI taxonomy): domain Eukaryota; kingdom Viridiplantae; phylum Streptophyta; class Magnoliopsida; order Solanales; family Solanaceae; genus Lycium; species Lycium ferocissimum. Next base: position 22,951 of record NW_026726565.1, read on the forward strand.
AACATTCCGATGGAAATATTCTAATACAAGTGTTCGATATAAGTATTTGAGAATAAATGTTCGATATGTATATGTTCGACATAAGTATCCCGATCTAAGTATTACGGTATAAGCATTACGATATGATAATTCCGATATGAGTACTCCGGTATGAACGTCCGATATAAGTATTCCGCTATCCGTATTTGGATATGAGTCGTCGATCCGAGTATTCTAATACGAATATGCTCTACAAGCCTTAATGTCCTTCATGTATGATCTCGGATCGCTTAAACAGGTCCGAAGAGGTTTCCGTATTTCAAACGCTCATAGCTTTCTGATACCAATTCAGAAAAACCCGAAACTCAATTTCTGAGCCTCCGAATGTCGGTAAGTGTCTGTATTCATTGAGTCTGGATTTATGTGCATATGGTTTCTCACGACTCTGCTCGTGCATAGCTTAATGTATCTTTCACTGAGTCCCGGGCCAGGGCATGTTATGTTCTCGTGCTCATTCTACGGTATGATTCTGATTCACTGAGTCCCGGGCCAGGACATGTTATCGTGCTCTTCTCTGCATTATTCACCGAGTCCCTCGTACTTGCGGGCCGGGACACGTTATCTGCATGTGTTTATGATGATACGGGGATGGCGGCCAGGATGGCATTTGATATTATCCACCGAGACCCGCAGTAGAGGGCCGGGACACGTTATGTATATTTGGCACAGGAATTTCGATCGCATGATTCTACATTACCGAGTCCCTTAACAAAGGGCCGGACACGTTATTTGCATATATGACATATATGTATATGTGTGATCCTATTCACCGAGTCCCGGTTTTATGACATGTCGTTATTCCGATGTATGCATATATGACATGGTGTGTATGTTGTTACTTATGGAAAATGGTGACACGAGAACATTGGAGATGGCCCGAGGGATGGAATTTCGGAAATTAGTTTCGGAAATTTCGAAACGAGATTTCTAATGGATTGGGCTCAAGAAAATGAAGGCCCGGCCGGACACATAGGATTTTATTAATTTCCATGTGTTAAATTAAGATAGGGACCATATATGAGTCATATTCTACTAGAAACTTCAAGAGAATTAGTTTTACGGCTTTGGCCATGGAAAATTAGCCCTTTCGGTATTTCCACCAATTCAAGGGTCCTTTATAACTTGGTGTAGTTGTTTTGGAAGGACACGTTTCTTTAAGTTGACAACTTGTCAGTATTGTGGAAAGATAAGAATTCACTTTTTATATGTTATGGATGATTCGTGTTGTAGCATGAAAGAGTGGATGAAATTTGTGGCCGTGTAGGTATACATGTGTGTAGGAATGATGATTTAACTATTTTATCCAATATATGGTTGTTGTTATTGTGAATGCTATGTGGATAATGAAAATTGAATGATTTTTGGAGAGGTCATATATGAAGGTGGCCGTGAGGTATATAGTATGTGTAGCCGTGGGTATGTGTTGATTTATGAATGAATGGAGAGCATGTTTTATTTAATATCTTGGTTGTTATATTATGGATTTCATGTTGCAAATATAAGCTTAATGAGTTTAGTGAAGTTGTAGTAGTTGGAAGCGATAGTTTATGCAAATTGGATATAATGATTCTTGCACATGGAAGATTATGAGACTAGTATAATATTGTTGGTATGTGAATTAGTAGGTTGTTAGTGTTTCCATTGGAGTTGGAAGGTCTTGATTGAAGTAGTATATTGATTAAGTTGTTGGAATGAATCTTGATGAAATTGGAAATTGTTCTTATAATTGTAATATTATGATGATAGTTTGGCCGGGTTGAATTCCCGGATTGTTGTTGATGAGAATTGGCTAAGATGATTTTGGGGAATGATGTATTTTCGTATTCGGTAGCCAAGTGTTGTTTTAAGAAGTCAATCCTAAAGGCACTAATTACATTTGGTAAACATGACCAATGTAGATTTTGGCGAAGTTGGAGCTTGAATTTGGAGTGCCATCGAAACGAGTATGTAAGGCTTCACCCTTCTTTCTATGGCATGTCTTACGTACTAAGTCGATACGTGTCCCGAGGGCCATTCCTTTTCTTGGAATCTAAGATTGAAAATAGCTACTATTCATTGGCATTGAATTAGAACTTGCATAAAATGTTGGAAAAACTTCTTGGACATCCGTTAACTTACACAAATAGGATTCTATCACCCTAAGACCCTCCCAAGTGACGCCATGATGCTCGTAATATACGTAAATTTGATATGCCGCCTCATTTGACTCGAGGTGGGCCCACTATTCCCGAATTCTTTCCTATTGTCCCCATTGACTTATTTTCATACTATAGTTAAGAAAAGTTTTTGGTTATTATTTCAACTACTAAATCATAGTTGTTCTAACTAATCCCTCGATTTCAAACATGATTTCCCTTCTTAAAAAAGTTTACAAATGTTTTCCAAAATATTCGTTTTTCTTCAAAAACTAAGTTTTACAATATTGCAAGCCTTAATGACTAAGACGGCGACTATGACTCTATGATGGAAAAAAATGACGATTCTATGATTAAAGGTTCCAAGTCTATGATTCCGATTGCCGAGATGAGAACGTTGAACTATTTCTTGAATCCTCGGCTCTACTCATGAATAGTGATTTCCTTCAAGGATTCTAAGTACACGAACGATGCTCTATGATCCTATGTTATACTTTCTCATGATATTGCTCTTCACTAATAGTCTCGCCTTATATTAATTATCCCTTCAAGGTGAGATAAGCGCCCTTAACTACTCTATAATATAATCGGAGGTTCCCGACCTTACGTCACTCCGATGGATACACGATTTTCTTGGGCTCCCCCATGCTATGATATATATATATATGTATAAAAATGCTTTCTTCGGCCGGGTTACTCACGGTGATGTATCCGTCTTGACTTGATATCATCCCGGACGCGGGATGCCGGACGCGGGAATTATACTATGTGGGGTGCCGATATATTCGGTACTATGATATACTATGCTATGCTATGATACTATGATATACTATGCTATGCTATGATACTATGATATACTATGCTATGCTATGATACATTATGATACGATATAAAACTTTCGTGCCTATGAAAAGATGTTTTTCGGAGATGGCAAATCCTTGCATATATATCCATGACCCCTCGATATTGTTACTTATAATCTATGCTCTTGTTTATGTTATTTTCGCCGAGTCGAGTTTGATCATTAGGAGTTCCCTGCATTTCGGATTGTTCGGAGACATGTTGGTACTATTTTTGGGTATATAGAGATGTTTAGAGGCTCGTTTCTTGTCGTGTATAGTATGATCGTAAAGCTTATTAGTCTATGGTCATATTGGTGCTATCTATGTTATTGCTAGTTGAAAAAAAAACGGCGTAGTTCATATGTGCAATAAGAGTCAGCGGGTTCGCTCGGCTCCGAATACGGGGTCGGGTGCCCATCACACCCTAGTAAGGTCGGGGTGTGACAGTTTGTCCGTTATATGATACAATCTGAATATTCCGTATGTTCGGCATTCCGTCCGATATATGACTTTGCATTCCGACGTGGATTCGATTTATTTCGTTAACCCATTTATTTTCCTTGTACACTTTTTTAGATGTATGAGATTTGAAAAAAAAAAACTTATGTGCGTAATAAGAGTACGTAGGTTCGCTCGGCTTTCCGGATGTGGGGTCGAGATGCCCATCACACCCTAATAAGGTATAATTACGTATTTGTGACTTTACAAGCTTCATTATGCAAATTCGGTCGTAGAGATTTGAAAAAAAAACTTATGTGCGTAATAAGAACGAGGTCGCTCGTCCGGATGTGGGGTCTCACACCCTAATAAGGTTAGGGTGTGACAAAGTGGTATCGCAGCGAGGTCTATCCGTGGGGTTGTACGCAAAGTCGTGTCCGGTAGAGTCCGTTTATGATGTGAAGCGCGCCACATTTATAAACGGGGAGGCTACGGGGCATCTAGGGACTGTTGACCTTCTTTCTGTCATAGATCGTGCGATAGAGCCAAGTCATAGGAGAATGAAATAAGAAATTCCATGTGTAAGCCTTACATACGACGGAAAGAGGTAAGTGTGGATATATTTGATTAGTTACCCGAGACCGGCGGTTCCGGATGACAAGAATGTGATATGAAGTTATATACTCGTAAGGTATTGATGGCATTCGCGTGTACAGATTTAGGATAATAAGAATTTGTGAAGGTGATATGGAAGATTGAAAAGGGCAAAACGGTAATTGCACAAGAAAGGACGTGTTACGAAAATGCCTCAGAATTCGTGAAACTTTGACTGGCTCCAGATTATGTAGTAAAGGGCATATGAGGAAGTGGACGCGATTATATCAGCATTAAGGCACTAAATCCCACCAAAGTTTCGGGGTTAAGCGTGCTCAGGTGGGAGCAATTTCATGATGGGTGACCCCCTGGGAAGTATGCCAAAATTTTCACAAATGTTGATCCAAGTGACAAATGGGAAGATAGAATGTACAAGATGGTTGGAGATTATAAAAGGAGCCACCTAGCACGCGACAGGCCAGATTAGAGAAGGGACAGAAAGTACGCCACGGTTCTGGAATTTGGATAGGCTTGAATAGTGTCTGGAAGTATTTTGTGGGTTAGTTGATACTAATTATATGTGTATATGCATATGAACATGTATGATATCTCATACGTGAGGAGATCGATGGAGAACGAAAGGAAAACTTATGACAAGGAATTTTGCTATGTCGTGCGCGGAGTCGGAAAGAAGAATCGTTGGTGCATAAGGAGCCCCCTTAAAGGGGGGGGGGGAGACTATATTATGTTAAACCAAAGAGGGAATTACCATATTCTTAAGTATCGGAAAGGAAACCTATGATATAAAATGAGGATTCGTGTAAAGGCTAAGGAGAATAAGGTGAAGGATAAGGAATGGGCATAAAAGGAAAGGGCAACTATAAAGGAACCCCCCTCCCCAAAAGTCGCAAGACCCCATAAGATCGGTCGAACATTCGAGGACGAATGTTCTAAAGGGGGAGGATGTTATAGCCCGTACTTTGTACGTTTGGATATTTCGAAGTCGTCGTGGGAAGTTAAGGACGAGATCATTTTCAAAAATCATTTTGATGTACGAGTTGTTATAAATATAATTTATGACTATTATTAGTATGGGAATATTGTGAGAGGTTGAGGGCGAAAAAGGAAAATTCGCAAAATGGTTCATGGAAATATTTAAAAAGGCTAGGGGCAAAATGGTCATTTCACGGGAATTCAAGAAAATTCCAAAAGGGGCCATATTGGCCATGTGAAGAAAAAGAATGGAAAAAGGATGACTAAAATAATAAGTCATCTTTTAAAAAAATAATAGAATAAAAGAAAGAAAACTCTAGAAAAATGAAAAGGAAAAGAAAGAAAAATCTAGAGAGAGGGGCATGTGCCCCTCACATGCATGCAATATGGATGTGTATATATATTTGTTCATCTTTTAATTGAAGACAAAGCAAAAAAAAAAAAAAAAAAAAAGAAAGAAGGAGGAGAAACCATAGGCCTATTCGGCCATGGTGAAGAAAAATAAGCTATGGGAAATCTTGTCCCAAAAATTATTTTCTTCATGTATTCCCACTAATTCGAGGGTCCTCTACAACGTGGCATAATTATTTCGGAAGATAAGTCATCCGTTTCGTCGTTTCCGTATTCAATTCAAGTGAGGAAGTTGAAGGAAAAGGTAAGATTTTATCCCTTTTTATGATGTTATGAAAGCTTGTTTATATTGTAGTATGAAGGAATGGATAGAATTCATGAAAATATGGGAGGTTTGCATGGTATAGCCGTGTGTATGCATGTGTTGTGGAGGCAAGATTAGTTAATTTTTATGTAGCATTTTAGTTGTTGTTGTTATGGAATTTATATTGGAAATGGAAGTTTGGTGATTTTGGTTGAATTGGTGGGTGTTGGAAGGTGGCCGAATGTGTGTGTGTGTGTGGTATGAAATATGAATCAAGTTTTATGTAATAATTTAATTGTTGTTGATATGTATTTTATGATGCAAATGAGAATTTGATGGCTTAAATTGATGTTGGAATTGTTATGGGCTGATTTGGAAGCGAATATAATGTTAGTGTCGTCTCTCTATTTATGAGCATAATGTTGCTAATGTGTGTATTGTTGAGGAAGTTTATGAATTTGGAGGATAAAAATGTGTTAGTGATATTGTTTGTTGAAGTTGGAGGATTCGGGTGGTATGGGATCATTATGAATATTGTAAGTATTGTTGGAATAATTGTTGGTATTGTCGTTGTTGATTTGTTGGCCGAGTTCTATTCTCGGATTTTCTGTGGTATTGTTGGCCGAGATAGAATCTCGGGGATGGTGCATTTACAGGGGAAATGCTGCCGAAATTCCGGCAGAATATAAGTGGATTTATTTGAAAGATTAAGATTGAATTCTTAAAGCTTTGTGATTAACATTTGGTAAACATGACCATTTGTAGATTTTGGAGAAAACGGAATTCGAATTTGGAAAAGCTTAAGAAGCGGAACAGGTATGTAAGGCTTACCCTTTCTTTCTCTTGGCATGTCCTAGATATACTAGGCTTGAATTTGGACCTCGGGGACAACTCTACTCTTCGGAATCCACGTCCGAAATTGCCCCTTTTTCTTTCAGTAGAATTGAATCACTTATGTTGCTAATGGTTGGAAAAGATGTCTAAACACCTAGAACTTGAACAAATGAGACCCGACTATCTTAAAACTATCACGAATGATATTATGAAGTGTAAAATACGTAAATTGGGTACGCCACCTCATGTGACCCGAGGTGGGCCCACAACCCCCGAGACCTTTGTATATTGTTCTATTAGCCTTATTTCTGTACGATGATTAATGGAAACTTTTGGCTAATGTTCCGAGTTTGTTATAAGTATTTGGTAACTCAGATATGAGTATTCTGGTTCGGCTATTCCGACATAAATGCTTCGGTACGAATGATCTGACTTGAATATTTGATATAAACATTCCGATGGAAATATTCTAATACAAGTGTTCTGATATAAGTATTTGAGAATAAATGTTCTGATATGTATATGTTCTGACATAAGTATCCTGATCTAAGTATTCTGGTATAAGCATTCTGATATGATAATTCCGATATGAGTACTCCGGTATGAACGTCTGATATAAGTATTCCGCTATCTGTATTTGGATATGAGTCGTCTGATCTGAGTATTCTAATACGAATATGCTCTACAAGCCTTAATGTCCTTCATGTATGATCTCGGATCGCTTAAACAGTCCGAAGAGGTTTCCGTATTTCAAACGCTCATAGCTTTCTGATACCAATTTAGAAAAACCCGAAACTCAATTTCTGAGCCTCCGAATGTCGGTAAGTGTCTGTATTCATTGAGTCTGGATTTATGTGCATATGGTTTCTCACGACTCTGCTCGTGCATAGCTTAATGTATCTTTCACTGAGTCCCGGGGCAGGGCATGTTATGTTCTCGTGCTCATTCTACGGTATGATTCTGATTCACTGAGTCCCGGGCCAGGACATGTTATCGTGCTCTTCTCTGCATTATTCACCGAGTCCCTCGTACTTGCGGGCCGGGACACGTTATCTGTATGTGTTTATGATGATACGGGGATGGCGGCCAGGATGGCATTTGATATTATCCACCGAGACCCGCAGTAGAGGGCCGGGACACGTTATGTATATTTGGCACAGGATTCTGATCTGCATGATTCTACATTACCGAGTCCCTTAACAAAGGGCCGGGACACGTTATTTGCATATATGACATATGAGTCTGCTATATGTGTGATCCTATTCACCGAGTCCCTTATCAGAGGGCCGGGACACGTTTTATGCATATGCGGTATACAATGTCATCTGAGCATTCTGTGCATTCTGTATTCTGTCCGATGTATATGTCAGTGTCTGAACGTTCTGTATGTTCGGTAGTTTGTCCGTTATATGATACAATCTGAATATTCCGTATGTTCGGCATTCCGTCCGATATATGACTTTATCTGAATATTCTGTACGTTCTGTACTCCGTCTGACGTGTGACATCACCCGTGCGTTCTGTATTTTCCGCACCTCTTCGGACATGCGATCTGTGACTGCAAAATAAGCATTTGGTACTCTGGTTAACCCATTTATTTTCTGTACACTTTTTGGCATATGAAACGGTATGTATGAATTGTGTCGAAAGGTAAGCATCCGCAATTCGAGTAACGTATGCACCGATAGTTACGTCTGTTTCGTTATAGTTTGTTTCTCTCGTATTGCATGCCTTACGTACTCAGTACATTTTCCGTACTGACCCCCTTTCTTCGGGGGCTGCGTTTCATGCCACGCAGGTACACCCAGACGAGCTGAAGTTACTATAGAAGATGTTCCAGCGGAGATGGCAAGCTCCATTTTCCCGGAGTACTGCCGAGTCAGAGTTTGTCTGTTATGATTTCTGGATTTGTGTTAGAGACTTTGCAGACAGCGTCGTGGGTATGATATGTCAGTCTGCCAGCGGCTCCATCAGCCGACATGTTGATTTGTGTTATGTAGTAAATCTTGTATAATTACAGATTTTGTCAACTTTACAAGCTTCATTATGCATTTCAGGATTATTCAGTTCAGAGATTTGAAAAAAAAAACTTATGTGCGTAATAAGAGTCTGTGGGTTCGCTCGGCTCCGGATATGGGGTCGAGTGCCCATGTATGCAATGCAATACTTTACTTTTAATGCTTTTGGTTGTGTATCGCCATACTATGGGTTGTGATGTTGTAGCCCGGAGCGACGTTGTATTTTGAATTTGTTGTGACGGGATGGTAGTGTTATATTAGAGGGGAAACTACGGCAAAATTTTTGTGATAGCTTAACATTCGAGGACGAATGTTTTTAAAGGGGGGAAGAATGTTACACCTCGAAAAAAATTTCGTTCATGCACAGTGAATAGACTAATGAAGGGCACAAAGTATACGATGTTTTGATAAGTAAGAAATAGCATTTGATGGTCCTAATTGATATTTCAAAGACATTCGAAGTAAGAGAAGAAAGTTTGGCAAGAAAGCCAAGGTATACGTTATGTATCGGAAGAGATTTACGAGTGACAAGTTAATGATGGCTTAATAATGTTTTGGAGAAGAGTGATAATGTCCCTTAGATTGTTAATGAGGTGTTTAACAAGTGTTAACAAGGTTCCATAAGGATTAGAGAATAAACGAGTCGACGAGAACGAATTTCGGGAAGTTGGGCAACATACGGTCCAACATCGCGTATAAAATATACTAGCCTTATGTTCTGCCCAGAATGAGGATCTTCTCTGGACCAAACATACGGCCAGACATACTGCAAGTATAAAAGATACGGACCGTATGTTGGTCCGTATGTTCAGGTCGGGACAGATTTTAAATGTTGATATAAGGACCCAATCTCATTTAATTCATTTCATTTCCTCACTTCACACTTCAAGAACACTCTAGAACCTCTCCACTCTTCATCCACAAGAACCCAAGAGAAATCTATGATCAACTTCATCAAACCAACAAAATCAAGTGTAAGAAACTCATTGAAGTTCATCTAAGCCAAGAAATTCCAATGAAAGTGAACTAGGGTTTTGGTGCAAGAGAAGTATTTCCATTCAAGGCTTATTCCTACACTATCTAAGGTAAGTTTTATGATCTTTCCATGTTGTTTAGGGTAATGAGAGGTTGAAAGACTTAGATGATGGAAGGAGATAGAAAATAGGTCACAAAGATGAGAATAATGAGATTGTGAATAGTAGTTTGGAATGAGTCATGAATATTGATAAGTTGTGATTGTAAGTATATTATGAATGATATTTAGAACATGGGATAAGAATTATATGTGACAGAAAGTAATAGTGAACTATGACCATGATTATGGAGGAATTGAAGTGAAACTGTGAAATGTGGATAATGTAGATGAATGATGATTGTTGCCTATAATATTGTGAATGTTGTTATGGATGTTTGGGAGTCGTTATGTGATATGAGGAAAGTGGTATAAATAAAGGAAATGCTACCCAATTTTCCCTAGCTTTAGTAAGCACGTTCATATAATCGATTAGTTAATGTTAATACGAATTCTTTTGAAGGTAGAATAGCGAGCATTGAAGGAGAGCGATCAAGCGATAGAATAGCTAAACGAAAAGGTATGTAAGGCTAGTCCTTTCTTTCTAAGGCATGACTCTATGGTACGAATCTTCCTATCTTTCTATGACCTCTCTACATATATGTATATACCGGAAATGATGAGTCTACATTATAAAGATCTCTCATGAGATAAAGTTAAGAGACATGTTATGAATATGATGATTCTAGAGACCCTAAAGCTCATGATATGATATTATTAGGAAGCTAATGACCTTCATACGATTCTTTGATATTATTCATTATTGCTAGACCCACCTTATGATGCTAGTCCTGTTATATCCCGTATTTTGTACATCGGGATCTTCCGAGCTATTGGCGAAAAGTTAAGGACAAGACTACTCCGGGATGCGAGGTCGAGATTTTTGACCTTCGATTTTATTTTAAGGCATAAATTTCTTATGATTTTATTGGTATGGAATATTAAAGAAAATTTGGGGTCAAAAGTGAAGCTTGGGAAGTCTAGTTCCCAACGCAACAAACCGCTCCTCAATCGGACATCGAGGTAAGGAGATATGGACGTTACAAGTTGGGCTGGCAGACAGGAAAATGGTCTGCGCGAGCGCGCCAGAGAGTGGTGCGAACGCGCACAAGGCCAAGGGCCAATACAGCGCGAACGCGCCACTAAGGGGGCGCGAACGCGCTGAACAAAATTAAAGGACTCAGGTTCAAGATGAAGGTTATATTATAAGAATGTGATAATAACATATATATGACATTTGGAGACCGTATGAGATGAATTGGTTCATATGGCACTTAATGAGAAACCCTCGTTCGCACACTAAGTGGGGCCCACACGTTGGAGTTTTATAAGGACATATGAAGAGATATATGAGTAGTACATGAAAGGTTGAGCAAGTCCTAAGAAGGACCCATAAGCCAAATATGGGCATAAGCCTTCCAAAAAGGGCGATTTAAGGAAACATTTTCAGATGATCTGAATTGGAGGGGCAAAAACGGTATTATAAGTTTGGAATTTGGAAAAACACAAAGCATGAAAGTTGTAGATAATTGAAAGATCTTTCCAACCATAGGTCGTGGGCCCTCACACGATATCAAGATCAAGGGTTATGACCTTTTTACTGAACGAAGGTACAATTAAAAAAATTAAGTCAGCGCGAACGCGCCCAAAGGGGGCGCGAACGCGCTGAAGGAAATATAGATCGGTCCAGGCAGAACCTGGACCGTTCTATAAAAGTGAGAGGCCCAATATTTTTTTCCCACACCACCCCAAACACTCCCAAAAACTCCAGAAAAATTCCCCAACCTTCCACCACCAACTTTTAGCCCAAAACCAGGTATAATTCCCAAATTCCGATCCAGACAGTGTATAGTTGCAACTACAAAATTGTGTATTAATACGTTGTGGCTTAAGTTTAAGGTGAAGGAGTGAAGATATAGCGTTATTATCGTGGGAAAGGTATGAATTTCTTTCTATTTGTGTTAATATTGATTTATTTACGAAGAAGGAGCTGTAAAATTGTTACAAAATGGTTCTGTGATGGAATTATGGGACAAACACCATATGGGGTGTTATGAAGTATTTTAAAGTTGGAAATATTATGTTTAATATTGGTATTGTTGTGATTGTTATTGGTTGTTGAATTGAGGATTCGGGCTAGGCATATAAACGGGGGGAGATCCGCCAAATTTTTCGGTAGAATCTGAGAATAGTATAATTTGAAACTGGATCCCAAGTGTGTATGACTAGGCTAACATTAAGTGTAAATCCTCTTAAATGTACACGTACGAAGCCAAGACGTAAGTTTGGATTAATTTAGGAGATTGAACGGGTATGTAAAGCTAACTTTTCCTTCTTTTGGCATGTCTTAGTGGTAAGTAGGCTAGAATACGAGTCTCGGGGTAACTCCATTCTCAAGATCCGAGCTTGTATATGGTTCTTATTCATTTCTTAATGTCAATGCTCTCTCTTGTAATGTCGAACCATGATTTTTATGTTTTTATATGATTTGATTTCAAATGTTTCATAAAGACTTTTATTCCTAAAGGGTTCGTAACTACGAACAATCGTAACTTTCATAGATGAGCTCGGATCGCCTTGAAACGTTCATAGGAGATTCTATAATGAATAAGGTCTCCAACTTTTATAGATGGACTCGGATTGGGTTGATACTCGTCCGTGGGCCCGAGACTCTCCTTTGTGTAATGCTAACGACTTTTAAAGGGATCTAGTGTGACTTGTTGTCTTAACCCTCGACGTGTCGACTACTTACTTCTCTAACGACTTTATAATGATGATTATGCCCATAATTTCCATAAGTTATTTCATATGGTTTGATACGTATCTATGAGTCCTAAAGTCCGATTTGATATATTCTCGAACGATGTTCGGAAGAAACTTGATTTGACTATCCTCTTGATTTTAAATGATGATTCATATTAAATGTTATATCGAGTCTTTGAAAGTATTTTAAGCGCATATATAGTTGCTCACGACTCGCTCGTGCATATGGTTGTTACATCCTTCACCGAGTCCGAGCCGGTTATGTATCGTGCGCACTATGTTATTTTCCGGTGTGATCTTGTGTTACGGTTCACCGAGCTCCTCGCTAGGGCCGGGTTCCATTTATATTGGTGTTATCTTTGTGTTATGGCGTTACGGTAGGCTATGATGTGTTATGGGGATATGTCGGGTACGGAGATATGAACACCGGTGTGATGCTTGTGTTGTGGCGCCAACGACGGGCGGGCGACCACGGTTCTAAGAGCCTATGCATGATTTGTATTTTTATGAGTAAGCATTTTGATATTTTGAATATTGCATTTACTTTACGTACTCTGGTTTTGATTATGATCCGGTTTACTATATTTCATGCTTTGCATACTCGGTACATATTAAAATGTGACCCCCTTTCTTCGGGGGCTGCGTTTCATGCCGCGAGGAGTACCAATACTTATTTGGATGATCCACCAACTTAGGATTCTGTTCGGTGACTTGGAGCGCTCCCTTGTTGCGGAGCCTATACTTTGATCCGACTTTTTGTTATTATATATATGTATATATTTGTTCACGGGTACGGCGGGTCCCTGTCCCGTCATATGATTCTGTCATTATTCTTAGAGGTCTGTAGACATATATGTGTGGGTTATGGGTATCCACTGTTCAGTCGTGTCTGTGTGATTTGTGATTTGGATGTCCCCATATATTATGATAGCCTTATCGGCTTATATGTGATATTATCTGTTGGATTGCGATAGCGATATGCATATTTATACATTTGTGACTTTGGGGTGACGTTTCACTTTTACGTAAATATATGTTATTTGTATCTTTGCGTAAGCTATTCGTATGCTACTTCTGATTAACGGGTGTGTACGGGTGCCCAACTCGGGCACTAGTCGCGGCCTACGGGGTTGGGTCGTGACAAGTCCCTTCTTTCTAAGGCATGAATCTTATGGCATGATTTTCCCTCCTTCTCTATGAATTTTCTACATTCCGAAGAACTAAGAGTCTATGTTCATGAATAGTCATATGAGATAAAGATAAGAGATACATTATGAGCATGATAGTGATGACGATGAGTCTATGACTATAAGGAGATACATATGTATAAGATAATGAAAAGAGATATGACGCGAGTATGATAATGGATGATGATGATGAGTTTAAGTCTAAAGAATCCTAAAGTGAGATGTGATGCCCATGAAGTTAATGATTCTAAGTATGGTTCCATTGATGCTTGTTCTTGTGTACACTCACCTTAAAACGTTAGTCCCTTCAAGGTGAGATATGATGACTATGATTACTCAATAATGTAATCGGGGGTCCAGGACCTCATGTCACCCCGACATCGCTATAGTGCCTTCAATGTTCTAATGTATGCTTTAATGATAGATGTATGGTAATATTAAGGATGATGTTGATTTCATTTATGCATTTTTTTAATGTATATGTATGTATGTATGGATAGCATCGAGTCCCGAAAGGGCCGAGTACGGATAGCATCGAGTCCCGAAAGGGCCGAGTATGGATAGCATCGAGTCCCGGAAGGGCCTAGTATAGATAGCATAGAGTCCCGAAAGGGACGAGCACGGATACCATCGAGTCTTGGGAGGGCCGAGTACGGGTGATACCGAGCCTATATGGCCGGGTACATGGATGTACTATATTGTAAGTTATTGTATATGTAAGAAAGTGGATGTAACAAGTATATCTCTTAGAGAATAAAGGGGTAAGTACGTATGACGAATGTTTAAAAAGTATTATGAGAAATGAACGGTTCTTTTATCTTATGCTATTCCTCATGCTCTTATCATGTTATTATCCACACCTTACATACTCAGTACATTGCTCGTACTGACGTCCGTTTTCTTTGGACGCTGTGTTCATGCCCACAGGTAGACAGAGAGGCGACCCAGATTCATAGGAGCTTCTAGCAGATTTTGAGGGCACTCCATTGTTTCGGAGGTGCCATTGATTTATCCTTTAGTGTATATATATGTTTTGGGCATGACGGGGTCCTGTCTCGTCCATATGTCTAGTATCTAGTAGAGGCTCGTAGATACGTATGTGTGGGTAGCATGGTCTCACGATGTCCTTATTGTATATACATTACTTTTGATAGCCGAAGGGCTTATGTAAATAAAGGTAATTATGTTTCGAAGTGAAAGAAATGGTTTTTCCTATAACTTGAGTATAAGATTTGTTATATCTCGCATTTTGTACATTTGGATATTTCGAGTTAATGGCGGAAAGTTAGGGACAAGGCTGTAATTTTTTTCTAGAATGCATAAGTTGCAAATTCATCTTTTATTAGTATGGAGTATTAAGGGTAAATTTGGAATAAGGAAAATATGGGGCCAAAAGTTGGAAAAGTTATTTCATGAAGTGGCCAAAAGGCCAAGGTGGCCGTGGGCCCCACCCATATGTTGGCCAATTGTTTCAAGCCATCAAGGGGGCCATGTGTTCATCTCATAATTGTAGGGGGCATGAATGTATATATGTGTAAGTCATGATCATGCAAGACTAGAATTTATTTTTACAACTCAAGAAAATTCTAGAAAATTTGAGGGAAAATAGGGTGCACATGACCGGCCATGTGCTACCCATTTATATATATATATATAGATGAGTGGTGATAATATAAGACATAACTTATCATCCTCACCTTAAGAAAATTCAAGAAGTTGGAAGAAAAATGGAGAGAACCATTCGGCCAAGAGGGCTGGCCGAATATGGTGTCCAAGTATTGGCCATGAAAAATTATTTTCTTCTTGTTTCCCTACTAAATGGAAGGTCCCCTATCATATGGAGTAGTTGTTGGAAGAAGAAAACCATTTGTTTTGCAAGGAGCAATCCTAGCCGTGAGTTGGAGGCATGTGGAAG
>NW_026726566.1:0-49293 GCF_029784015.1 Lycium ferocissimum
CAAGACTATGTTTTGACTACGTTTAGTATATAAGTTGGCTATGAAAATTTTGGATGTGAAAATATCGGAAAGGGCAAGATTGGAACATAAAAAAAAAATGGGTTCATGAATTACCAAAAATATGGACTAAGTAATTGGGCTTAAAAAAAAAAAGAGAACAAGCAAGGCCAAGAGAGAGGCCCAACCGGCCATGGCATGAAAAAAGGAAAGAAATGGGCCAAGCCCATGAAAAATTAAAATTGGCAATATAAAGGGAAGTAAGGGGGCCAAGTGTATATTCAAGAAACTTCAAGAAATTGAGAAAGAAGAAAGAAAGAAAGAAGGAGAATGACAACCATGGCCATTCGGCCATGGTCCTTAAATTTTGTCTTCTCAAATTTTGTTTCCAAAAATTATTTTCTTGTTGTATTCTTACTAATTCAAGGGTCCTCTACAACGTGGTATAATTATTTCGGAAGAAAAGTCGCTCGTTTCGTCGTTTTCACACTTGAGCCAAGATGAAGAAGTTGTAAAGAAAGGTATGATTCAATTCTTTTTTATAGGTTGTTAAGGCTTTGTTGAGGTTGTAGTATGTGGAAATGAATAGAATTCATATAAATATAGACATTTGCATGGCAATTATATATGTATGTATATGGCCGTGTGTGTATATTGTTGTATAGGTAAGATGAGTTGAAGTTTATGTTGTATTAGAGTTGTAGTCATTGTGGAATTTGCTTTAGAATGAGAGTTGAATGGAAACCGATTGAAATTGGAAAATGCCAACTTGGCCGTGTGGTGTTGGGTAATGGAATAGTAATGGATTTATTTTGTTTAACATGCTAATTGTGTTGTTGTGATCTTTACAACGTAAACGAAGGATATATGGGTTAAGTTTGCATGAAAATGGAATGTAAAGAATTATGTCATATTAATGCGATTTTATGGTATTAAGGTAGTGAAGTTGTTAAAGTGTGGATTATGGTTGTTAGTGATGAAGTAGTAAGTAGAAAATGTGTTGGAATGGTTTTGTTTCATATATGAGAATTTTGGATGGAATATGGAAGTTGATGAAATTGTTGGATATTGGATATATAGCTTGGAATGCTCTTAGTTCATGTTTTAATGATCTCAAATTAGTGAATGAATATGTAAACGTTCATGTTGGTTCGAATGTGCGTAATTGGATTGAAAGTTAACATACTATGTAGTAAGGAAGACTACTTATGTTGGAATGTGTTTTGGATTGGTTGTTTATATTGTGGTTGATATGGTTGTTGCTATTTTGGCCGAGTTCCATTCTCGGGTTGTTGTTGATTGAAATTGGCCGAGTTTAAATCTCGGGGATGTTGTATTTATAGGGGAGATCTTTTTGAAATTTTGGTAGGCAAATACTAACCAAAGTTGGAATTTTAAGCCTCATGAATAGTAGCTGGTAAATGTGACCATTTGTAGGATTTTGACGAAACGGGATTTGGATTTTGGCAAGCGTAAAAGGCAAACAAGGTATGTAAAGCTCTCCCATTCCTTCTCTTGGCATGTCTTAGATGTACTAGGCTTGAATTTGGACCTCGGGGACAACTCTACTCCTCGGAATCCACGTTTAAAAACGCCCCTTTTTCATTCAGTAAAATTGAATTGAATTGAATGTTGTGCGAATAGTTAGAAAAAAATTGTTTAAACCTTTAGGACCTGTGCAAACGTAATCCGATCATCTTAATATCCTTGTAAGTGACTTTATGAAGTATAACCTACGTAATTTACCTATGCCACCTCATTTAACCCGAGGTGGCCCCACTTTGTCCGAATTTTTTCTTAATAACCTATTAAAGCTACCTTTGAATATGAAACTAAGGAAAACTTTGACTACTTTTCTAAGTTTTAACGAATAACTGCTATAAGTATTTTATTGAGTTTTATGACCTACTTTGGGATTTGAAACTACCTCAGAAAGACTATTTTTGACACAAACCATTCTGATGTCTGAAAGACTTATGCTTTGATTATTGCCAAATGTTCGCTATAAGTTCCGCCATCTGAGCTATGCTATAGAGTCTCTGTATATGTTTTACGTTTTGATATACACAAACGACTCTTAAGATTCTATTTTGATAAGACTCCTCCGTAGCCTTGAAAAGGTATGTGCTATGCCTCGTCGGACCCTTTTTCATGATATGTCATTTGATTATTCCGTCTGATCTCTGTATGTGTTGTATGTTTTACATTGCATAAGTTTCTCACTACTCCACTCGTGGACGCCTCAATGCTTCCTTCACTGAGCCCGGGCCAGGATATGTTATCACGCGTGTTCCACTGCATTGTTCGCCGTGCCTCGGTGTGAGGGGGCAGGTATATATGTACATGGGTTGTGGAGTATGATGTGCCATGTACACACTACGATCGATATGATATGATATGGCCATTTGATATGCTATGATATGTGCACATTCGATATGAT
This sequence comes from Lycium ferocissimum, assembly GCF_029784015.1. Lineage (NCBI taxonomy): Eukaryota > Viridiplantae > Streptophyta > Magnoliopsida > Solanales > Solanaceae > Lycium > Lycium ferocissimum. The sequence continues at coordinate 2,438 of NW_026726566.1, forward strand.
CGATCCGTTGTGGCGCCGGCGTCGGGCGACCACTTTGCATTTCGAGTCCCATGATGAGGGCCGGCTATGGCATGTTTTCTACTATGCATCTGTTTATGTTTTATGAGTAAGCATTTCTGATAATCCGGTTATTACATTCATGTTCTGTATCCTCTGTTCAGTTCTGATTCTATTTTTTCGTATTTTTATGCTTTACATACTCAGTACATTTTTCGTACTGACCCCCTGTTCTTCGGGGGCTGCGTTTCATGCCACGCAGGTACACCCAGATGTAAAGAAGACATTGTAGAAGATGCTTCAGCGGAGTTGGCAAGCTCCAATTATCCCTGGAGTGCTGCCGAGTCAGAGCCTATGCGATATGTTTTCTGATTATCTGTTAGAGACTTTGCAGACAGAGTGTGGGTTCTGGATGTCAGTTCTGTAGGCGGCTCCACCAGCCGTCATGTCATTCTGTGTTATGCCATAATTTTCATATGATTACATATTCTGTCGATTTGTACACTACAAAGGATATTTCCAGAACATTTGTTGTATTTGTCATTTTTGTCTGATTAATAGTCTAGAAATTCATGTATGTAATAAGAGTCAGTGGGTTCGCTCGGCTCCGAATGTGGGGTCGGGTGCCCATCACACCCTAGAAAAATCAGGGTGTGACAAAGTGGTATCAGAGCAGGTCTGTCCTAGGGGTTGTCTGCAAAGTCGTGTCCAGTAGAGTCCTGTTTATGGTGTGAAGCGCGCCACATCTATAAACAGGAGGCTACGGGGCATTTAGGGATTGTTGACCTTCTTTCTGTCTTAGATCGTGCGATAGAGCCAAGTCATAGGAAAATGACATTCCTATATGTGGGCTTTACATACGATGGAGGAGAGTAAGCGATGACACGAAAGTTACGGAAATGAATTTTGCCATATTTATTTTGTTATTGGAAACGGGAAGCTTTAAATGGCGGGAATGCGTCATATAACCGTATGTTCTGTGAAGTATCATCGGTATTCGTTACGTACAGAGTTTGAATTGTAAAAAGGGAAAAAGAGATTCTGCTGAAATTGTTAATTGGAATATTTAGTCAGATACGTCAAAAAGGGGGGAAAGAAAATATCATAATCAAACAGTAAATGAGATACGCTGTTCAGAAGAGTTATGGATTTGGGTTTGGCGTGAAGAATGATTATAGGAAAGACAGTTAACGATCGAAAGATCGAGATGAATGACATTCGATGCCTAGTAGAAATAAGGTTTATTGGAGGATTTAAAAATAGCCGATAATCGGTTTGCGGAAAATTATTATGTAGGAATGGTGCGTGGAGATCTAAACAGGACAATATCCGAAATAATTATAAGTAATGGCGACGAAGGTATATTTGTTATTATTGAGAATTTGGGAGTTTAGAACGAAAGATGAATATTGTGGAATGAGAAGGGTAAAACAGTAAAAATGAAAAATAGGACGTGTTATGAAAACGTCTTGAAATCTGTAAAGACTTCGATCTGCCCCAGATTATGTAGTAAAGGTCATGTGACCAAGTGGATGCAATTATACTGGCATTAAAGCATCGTATTTCACCCGAGTTTCACGGTTAAGCGTGCTAGGACCAGAGCAATTCTGGGATGGGTGACCCCCTAGGAAGTGCACTCAGGGTTCCATAAATGTAAGTATATGAAATGAATGGGAAATTAAGACAGCCAAAGGAAATTAGAATATGCGGAGTAGCTAGAAAGCTTAATAAGGATGGCCACGAAGATAAGTAAAGCCTAATGGCAAAGTGGCCAAAAACGGATATGAAGTACGTGACTAGAATACACGGGAAAAGTGTGAACATAAAAGTGAGCTATTGAATGTACGAAAGAGACGTACCAAGTTCTGTAGGAAAGTATGGGATCAATATTATATGTTGACGGAAATAACAATGAGAACAGAAAGAGAAGGACTATCATGCTATGATGAATTAAGCTCTAGGAAAGACTTCCCACGTCATCTATAAGAAGCACTACCCCTATTTGGGAAAATCTTGCTTTGAAGAAAAATATATGAGCGATCAATTCGCAATTCATCTAAATGAGCTAAAGCATGTTCCGATCATATCGTGCCTTAGAAGGAGGCCTAAATTGGCGGGCAATAATGCCCGACTGAGTGTGACTATGATGAAAGAATGTAAAGCGTACGAGTAAGTAATTGCGATCTGAATAGTTCATGTGGAACTCGAGAGTAAATCTGAAGGTAAATCGTGCGAACCAAGTGCTAGGATGCCCTGTGGTGCTTGCCGGGCTCTAGTTCCTTTTGACGGTGGTTGAAGAATATTTTTCGATAACCGCTTATTAAATTGTGATCAGCCAACTAGGAATGGAATTCGTGGAAAAAAAAAAAATAATGGACAGAGACGAAGAAATGAGAAAAGAGTACTAAAGGAAGCACTCAAGGTGGGCGAAATTAATTGATCATGAGTTGGATAAATGGAAAATACATAGTTAGGGTCAGAAGAGGTATGCGACAAAAGGTCATCAAACGAGACCATTACTAAGATGAAGTAGTATGATTTCGGATAAGATTGTAAGCTAACAATGAGTATAAGGAAGGAGTGAGAGAATATGAAGCATAAGGAACACGACATATTACGTATATATGACCTCATCGTGGAAGTAGCGAAAACTATAAGAAACAAGAATTGAGAATTTGTGAAACGGCGATATATTGTAAGTTTATTGGGAAAAGTAGTTGGTACCTATCTTAAGAAAAAAAAAAAAAAAAAAAGAATGGTATCGTCGTAAAGCTTGGATTATTTACCGTCCAACTATAAGTGTTACGAAATGAAGAATGCGAGGCGGTTCGACGCAAAAGAACTAACTTTTGATGGGAATAAATGCAATATGATTTGGATATGTTGTGGTTACAATGACGCTATCGAGTACTAATCGTTAGATCAGATTTTGTACGAGATATTGAGAATTCCTATTGCCCATGAGTGCGTTAGAATTTTATACCGGGGTAAAGTAAGTTATAGAAGGTATAAAAGCTATGTGGGTGTGGTATGGTATGCAAAATGTATTCGGAAAAGATCTGTGAGTTTGAAAACTTTGAATGGAGACAAGGGATAGAATATGAATAGACAATGATATAGGAGCACCCTAAAGGGGGAAGCGGACGGTAGGAATGCGAAGGTAAGATGAAACCAAGCGACGTCACGGTTCATTTAGTGTGAATGCTTGAATTGATTTGCGAGATCCTATCTTGCCGAAACCGCTTGGTGTAATCAAACCGACAACAAACGAATGGGAATCAAGACGATAATTAAGGGATTGATTGGTAAAGGTTGTGGGTAATATGACTCCGGGTAGTAGATGTTTGTAGAAAGAGAAAGGAATACGACGAAATAGAATTAGCGCATTTTGGCACAAATGAGGTATGTAAGATCGGGTGGATCAAACAAGAGAGATTATTTGAGAAATCAAAAATATTGTATACGAATTATGTAGGAATAGTTATGTAACTCACGAACAATTGCACGTTAAGCAAACCAAGTGAGTACATAGCGATAAGAAATGTAAGAACCCAATACCAACGGTATGGTTACGATATTTTGACTACGATACGGAAAATGCGGGTGGTGGTCTAGACCAAATTACCCAAGTGGAATTGGTGCTAAAAGTAAGCAGAATTTGACCAGGACCAAATAAAGATTCCTCCCGATACTGATTGTAGGACAAAGGGAGAAGACAAGGAACAACCTAAAGGTTAGTAAGGCGATGCTAGGGCATTTCTTGGATTAACTTGCGTGTGTTTATATATATTTTCGCAGAGATTACCATATAATGGGTGATAGAGCAACTAAGAGCAAACATCGCTGAAAAAGGAAAATGAAAGAATTTGAATCAAAGACAACGAAGCGGCATGATAAAAAAAAATGCCAAGAATATGACGAGTTAATTAAGGAAATTATGGAGTGATTAAACAAGGGTTACCGGGGCTATGTAAAGTTATGCCCAAGAAGAGGTAGTGAAATTTTGTGAGGTCCTCGTGTTTATTATATCGAACAAAGAGCCTAGTGGTTAGTTAATCTGGAAACCTTTTCAAAAGGAATTGGGAATACAAGTCTTAAACACGTATTGGCTTTAAGAGTGACGGGCGGACTAAGCGTGTTATCCAAACGCTAGAAAATAAGTTACGAGCCGTATCAATGAATTCAAGGGAAACGAGAGCGAACACTCGCTACTTATTGAGTGTTGATAATAACGGTAATGATGGTTGCGATTCGAGCATTTAGAATAGAGGTGTACTGTGTGAAATTTTGTATAGCAGGGGTATGTATCATTAATTAATCGGTTCGATGTCGACAAGGCTAGGTTATTTTGTTTAAATATAATACGTACTTATCCGACGTTATCGACGCTTAGAATTTCGGATTTGTCCGATATGGATATTTTCGAAAATATCACCCATGAGAGGTGTTATGAGGAAAACATAGCCGAGATGTCGTTGGATTCTATCGGATCATTCGGGGAATATAGACAAGGTTTTTGATGAATCGATTCACTATCTAATTGAGAACATAGGTCCACGTCTAGTGTTCCGCATGTGGGATTGTCCGTCGTAGATCGCACGTCTGACCCCGATAATATTCGCCGTAAGATAAGGGAAATTATGATAGAAGAGCCGTACCCTACGAGAAACGGCCGATAACGATCACGACTTCGTCCGAAAGTCCGTTTGATAAGGAGGTGGCTCGACGAAGATTTTGTTCGCCGTATAGTAGTAAGAAAGGTGCCTTAAGAAACTGTCGACGAGATGAAAAGTTGAAAAGTAAGGCCCTTGGTTCAATGCTACGGATAATCTTAATATGTGTTTGGAAAGAAGTTGTGTGTGATAACCTCCAAAGGGAACTCGAAGTGTTACTTGAAACCCCATAAGGCTAATTTAACATTCGAGGACGAATGTTCTAAAGGGGGAAGGATGTTATAACCCGTATTTTTCGCGTGTTCGGATATTTTGAGATGATTGCGATAAGTTAAGGACAAGACTATGTTTTAACTATTTTTAGTATGGATAATTTGGTGATTGGAAAATTGGATGGGACAAGACCATGTTTTGACTACGTTTAGTATAAAAGTTGGTTATGAAACTTTGGATGTGGAAATATCGGAAAAGGCCAAGGGCAAAATTGGAACTTCAAAAAAATTAGTTTCATGAAAGTTCCAAAAGTGTGGGCAAAAAAAAAAAGAAGAAAAAAAAAGAAAAATCCTCAAAGTGGTCGGCCATAGTGGGCCCCACTTGAGGGATTTAAATGAATCACATGTTTCATATATATATTTTTGCCTTAAGATGATTCAAGAAAAATTGAGAAAGAAGAAGAAAGAAAGAAGGAGAATAAGAACCATGGCCATTCGGCCATGGTCTTCAACTTTTGTCCCTTCAAAATTTGTTCCCAAAAATTATTCTCTTGTTGTATTCCCACTAATTCAAGGGTCCTCTACAACGTGGTATAATTATTTCGGAAGATAAATCGTTGGTTTCGTCGTTTTGACAATTGGGTGAAGTAAAGAAGTTAGAAGAAAAAGGTATGATTCATCCCTTTTATTTATGTTATGAAGGTTTGTTTGTGTTGTAGTATATGGAAATGAGTGGAATATATAGAAATATAGAAGTTTGCATGGCGGAAATTATATGTGTGCATGTGGCCGAAAATGTGTAATGTTGTATAGTTAGATGAGATGAATTTTATGTTGTAATTTAGTTGTGGTTATTGTGGAAATTGTGTTGGAAATGAAAGTAGAATGGAAAACGGAATGAAATTGGGAAATTGCATGTTGGCCGTGGGATGTGTATTGATGAACTAATGATGGATTTATTTTGTTTAACATGCTAATTGTGTTGTTGTGATCTTTACAATGTAAATGAAGGATATATGGGTTAAGTTTGCATGAAAATGGAATGTGGAGAATTATGTCACATTAATGTGATTTTATGGTATTAAGATAATGAAGTTGTTAAAGGGTGGATTATGGTTGTTAGTGATGAAGTAGTAAGTAGAAAATGTGTTGGGATGGTTTTGTTTCATATATGAGAATTTTGGATGGAATATGGAAATTGATGTAAATGTTGAATATTGGATATATAGCTTGAAATGCTCTTAGTTTATGTTTGAATGATCTCAAATTAGTGAATGAATATGTAAACGTTGGTGTTGGTTCGAATGTGCGCAATTGGATTGAAAGTTGACATACTATGTAGTAAGGAAGACTACTTATGTTGGAATGTATTTTGGTATGGTTGTTGTTATTTTGGCCGAGTTCCATTCTCGGGTTGTTGTTGATTGAAATTGGCCGAGTTTAAATCTCGGGGATGTTGTATGTATAGGGGAGATGCTGCCCAAATTTTTATAGACAAGTATTGGTTAAGATTGGAATTTTAAGCCTCATGAATAGTAAGCTGGTAAATGCGACCATTTGTAGGTTTTTGACGAAACGGGATTTGGAGTTTTGCAAGCTTAAAAAGCAGAAAGGTATGTAAAGCTCTCCCATTCTTTCTCTTGGCATGTCTTAGATGTACTAGGTTTGAATTTGGACCTCGGGGACAACTCCACTCCTCGGAATCCACGTCCAAAAATATCTTTTTCATTCGGTAGAATTGAACTAATTATTGTGCGCGATTGTTTCAACAAGTCATCTAAGTATTTAGAACTTGTACATATGAAATCCGATTATCTTATACCTCTCATAAATGACATTACAAGGTTTAATATGCGCCGTTACAAATACGCCACCTTACTTAACCCGAGGCGGACCCACTATTTCCGAACTTTGTGTTGATATTCCATTTGATCTTCTTTAAAATAAAAACTAAGGGAAACTTTTAGCTATTTTTCTAAGTTCTAAAGAACAACTACTATGATTATTTTAATGAGTCTTATGACCTACTTTGAGACTATTTTTGACAAGCCATTCGATTCCGAAAGACTTATGTTTCAACTATTGCCAAACGTTCACTATAAGTTCCGCCATTTGAGTTACGCTATCGAGCCTTCGTATATGTTTTACATTTTGATATACACATATGATCCCTAAAGTTCTGTTTCAAAAAGAATCCACCGCGGTCATTAAAAGGTATGTGCTACGCTTCGTCCGGACCCCTTTTCTTTTGATATGTCATTTGATTATTCCGTCTGATCTCTGTATATGTTGTACGTTTTATATTGCATTTAGTTTCTCACTACTCCGCTCGTGGATGCCTCAATGCTTCCTTCACCGAGCCGGGCCGGGATATGTTATCACGCGTATTCCACTGCATTGTTCGCCGTGCCTCGGTGTGAGGGGGCAGGTATATATGTACATGGGTTGTGGAGTATGATGTGCCATGTACACACTCTGATCTGATATGATATGATATGATATGGCCATTTGATATGCTATGATATGTGCACATTCTGATATGATCTGATCTGTTGTGGCGCCAGCGTCAGGGGGCGACCACTTTCTGTTTGCCGAGTCCCATGATGAGGGCCGGCTATGGCATGTTTTTACGCTATGCATCTGTTTATGTTTTATGAGTAAGCATTTCGATATCCGGTTATTACATTCATGTTCGTATCCTCTGTTCAGTTCTGATTCTGTTTTTCGTATTTTATGCTTTGCATACTCAGTACATTTTTAAATCGACCCCCGTTCTTCGGGGGGCTGCGTTTCATGCCACGCGAGTACACCCCAGGATGTGAAGACATTGTAGAAGATGATCCGGCGGCGTTGGCAAGCTCCATTTGCCCTGGAGTGCCGCCGTGTCGAGACTATGCATGTTATGTGTTACGATTATGTGTTAGAGACTTTGCGGACGAGTTGTGGGTTACGGATGTCGGTTCTGTAGGCGGCTCCACTAGCCGTCATGTCGTTCTGTGTTATGCCATAATTTTCATATGATTACATATTCCGTCGATTTGTACACTACAAAGGATATTTCCAGAACATTTGTTGTATTTGTCATTTTGTCTGATTAATAGTCTAGAAATTCATGTATGTAATAAGAGTCAGTGGGTTCGCTCGGCTCCGAATGTGGGGTCGGGTGCCCATCACACCCTAGTAAAATCGGGGTGTGACACGGGCGTGGTAGATAGATTCCCTGTTGAAGCGAGAGGGCGAGCCGTCCCCGGGAGTATGCTTTTAGTGTTCGATTCGGCCGGCGGCATATGCGCCCGCATATGTTCTTCGACATGACCGACCGGATGCGCCGGTATATAGTGAGGGCCGGGACCGTACTTCGTTGACGGTTTGCTTGGTGATGGCGATTGACCGGTATGGATATTGCCGTATACGTGCCCATGCCCGAGCGGAGGACGACGCAGAGGGCGCCGGCCGATAGGGTTGATGACGGGGGCCGATCCAAGAGGGCTAGATCATCTGGGTATTCTGGGGATTTTCGAGGGGCGGCCTCGGCAGCCAGCTAGAGAGATATCCTCCCCCCAAAGACGGGGCACACCCGGTTACCGGCAATGCCAGGAGATCGAGAGGGTGCGGGATATTCGAGGGGCGGAGCCGAGCTCCGTGTTTTCGGGCTCACGGTTGGACGCAGGCTCCCGACGGTCGGATGAGACCGCCGGACCTGCCGTGTTCCCCCCGGTGGGAGACAAGACCCCAGAGAGTGCTTTCGTGCCACGGGTGCGTGCTTTACTTGCCGGCCGTCGGCCATCTCGATGAGAGATTGTCGGGTAGAGGTGGTGCGAGCGGCGCGGCCATCGGGTCGGCCGGTGGTTCATCTTCATCCTCGGTAGCTATGCGCCCTACGGGCGAGGTATGCCGGCCACCGGCCGGCGGCAGCGAGCAGGTCGTGGCGGAGTTTTCGGTTCTAGCGGTCCTTCGAACCGTATATATGCATTGGCCAGCTGGCAGGACCAGGAGGCGTCGCCTAATGTTGTTACAGGTATATTACTGGTTTTCTCTCGAGATGTGTATGCACTGATTGATCCTGGTTCTACTTTATCATATATTTCTCCCCTCGTTGCTAATAAAATTGGGATAGAATCTGAGCCGATAGAGCCCTTTGAGGTAGCTACACCAGTAGGGGATTTCGTTATAGCGCCGTCATTTATAGAGATTGTTCGGTGATTATCCGTGGCCGCCGTACTAAGGCCGATTTGGTAGAGTTAGATATGACCGAGTTCGATGTGATTATGGGTATGGATTGGCTAGCTTCTCGTTATGCTAATGTTGACCGTCAAAAGAAGATAGTCCGTTTCCATTTCCTGGGGGAACCGATTATAGAGTGGGCGGGTAATACGCATCGGCCCGAGGGGTAAGTTTATTTCATACCTCGAGGCCGAAAAATGATCGTAAAAGGGTTATATTTATCATCTGGTTCGTGTTCATCATTTTGAGGCAGAGGCACCGATTCTTCAGTCAGTCCCGGTGGTTAATGAATTATTAGATGTATTCCCAGATGAGCTTCCAGGTCTTCCCCCCGAACGAGAGATAGAGTTTGCTATTGATTTGTTGCCAGATACTCAGCCTATCTCTATTCCTCCGTACAGAATGGCACCTGCAGAATTGAAGGAGTTAAAGGAGCAGTTGAGAGACTTATTAGAGAAGGGTGTTATATCCCGTATTTTATACGTTCGGATATTTCAAGGTAGTCGTGGCAAAGATAAGGGAATGACCATCTCCCAAAATTATTTTAATGTACAAGTTGGTTAGGAATATGAGTAGTATGGAAATATCGGGAAAAGTTAAGGGTAAAAAGAGGAATTCGCAAAATGGTTCACAGAAATAATGCGGAAGGCCAGGGGCAAAACGGGAATTTCACACAAGGATCAGGGATAAAGATTATATTATCTGAGTATGAGAATGTATATATATGGAATTTGGAGAGCGTAGGAAGTAAACCGGTTAACGTGATCACTCGAGGATAGCCCTTGTAACCATAAGCCAAGGTGGGGCCCGCCCATCGGGACGTTATAAAAGACATATAAAGAGATATATGGGTAGTACATGTGAAGTTGAGCAAGTCTTAAGAAGGACCCATAAGCCAAAAATGAGTGTAAGCCCTCCAAAAGGACGATTTAAGAAAACGTTTCCGGATGACCTGACTTTAAGGGGCAAACACGGCATTATACGTTTGGAATTTGGGAAAACCCCCAGAAATAAAAGTTGTAGATAATTGAATTAGATTTCCAACGGTAGGTTGTGGACCCTAACACGATGTCGGAATCAAAAGTTATGGCCATTTTAAGAGAGAGACCTTAAGCTGCCAAAAAATAATAAAGAGAAACCGCGGGCCCCACATGGGGAGGTCGGTGAAACCCGACTTAGGGGTGCTATAAATACCCCATAAATCCTATTTTTTCAGCAATATTAGCATTCTAAAATTTCTAGAATTCTCTCAAACTTCTCCCAAATATTATAGTTTGATAAATCAAGAATTTAACAAGATTTCGCCAAACTAGTCCGTGAAAGGTGATTGTTTGTCACACCCCGACCTTACTAGGGTGTGATGGGCACCCGACTCTCCTCAGAGTCGAGCGAACCCTTAGACATTCGCGTAATAAAACCTGCCATTTCGAAAACTTCTTAAAACATGGAACTTTTCAAACAACAATCATTATCTGAAAATACATACTCTTTTAACATTTACAAATTATTCGCACTTCCCGACGCACTATCCACAGGACACTGTCTGCAAAGTCTCTAGGATCTACAAATACCATGACATAAGTACTCGACCTGGCAACACTCCGAACTGAGATGGAGCTCGCCAATCCCACTGGAACGACTCTCCTAGAAAAGTCTTTTACTCGTCCGGCGTACCCGCGTGGCATGAAACGCACCCCGAAGAAAGGGGGTCGCAGTACGAAGAATGTACTGAATATGTAAGCGTGACAAATAATAACCGCAACTTAATTTAAGAGAGAAGAAATCGCAAATCAAATTCAATACCTGCAGCCTTCGCTGGAAGAAGCATAAATATATATATATGGGTCTCATGTAATCCCTAAGTGAATAATGCAAATGAACACACACATCTTAAGTAAAGGATGCAATCTAACCCGTGCGTCGCTTCCGACATTCAATGAAATAGTCCCTTCGGACGGCCGCTTCCGGCGTAGTAATAAAGATGGCCCCTTCGGGCATTGCCGCTTCCGGCCTAATAACAACGATAGCCCCTTCGGGCATTGCCGCTTCCGGCATAATAATAAAGACGGCCCCTTCGGGCATTGCCGCTTCCGGCATAACAATAAAGATGGCCCCTTCGGGCATGCCGCTTCCGGCATAATAATAATCACGGCCCCTTCGGGCATTTTAGTAATGATAATGTAAACATAAGTAGTAAGTGAAATGAAATAGTAAAATCTCGCACCCCTTTCGGAGTGGTTTTGAAAAGAATAGCTCACTCAGACATAAGCTGAGGCCATAGTGCTCCCAGACGTGAGCTGAGGCCATAGCACACTCAGTGATCGGCTGAGGCCACAGCTCGCTCAGACACAGACCGAGGCTATAGCACACTCAGGCATAAGCTGAGGCCACCGCACCCCTCTTCGGAGTGGTTTTAGAAAGTCTAAATATTAAAACCTCACACCCCCGTCGGAGTGGTTTTAGAAAAATCAATTTTGTGTTCCTTTGTACAAAACTAGTTCTTTAAAAATCATCAGTGAACCACAACCGCGTTTCCGAAGCCATTTTTGGAAAACCGAGGTAATAATCATATTAGGAACATTGTCACACCACCACGTACATTATAGAACATAATGAGGTAGCTAAACAACCGGCCTTTGGTAGTCGGGTCCTACTCATGCAAGTTCTAAATGTTTAGGGAGCTCTTCCATCATTTCACACAATTTCTAATTCAATTCTACTGAATGAATAGTAGTTAATTTCAATCTCGAATTTCTAAGAAAGGAATTGTCCCCGAGGCACATATTCAAGTTTACTACGTCTAAGACATGCCAAAGAAAGAAAGTTAAGCCTTACATACCTTTTCCGCCTCTTACGCTACTCCAAATCCTGGGCCCAAGTTCGCCAAAATCTGCAATTTGGTCGCATTTACCGCTTACTATTCATGAGACTTAAAATTTCAATCTTGCCTCAATACTTGTCTACCGAAATTTCGGCAAAGCATTTCCCCCGTAAACACACCATCCCGAGGATATAACTCGGCCAATTTAACAACAACAAACCCGAGAATTCAACTCGGCCAAACTATCAACAACAATGCCAACCATCATATCTCCAACTTCAACAATTTATTCAAAATACATTCCAACGTAGTAGCTCCTTTTACATAATCAAACAACATTTCATTTATATCCAATTCACAATTGTTCACACATTCAAATACTAATCCGAAACCATTCAACAATATTCTAGAACACTTCGACAACCCGCACAATATTTCAAACGGTTCAACCAACCCATACACTACCCAAATTCTTTCAAATCCAACAAGAATAATTACAACACATTTTCTTTCTTCCAAATTCATAAACTACACCAACATTCTACATATTAGCAACATTATTCCTACAATTATAAGAAACCATACTAATGTCATATTAACTTCTTCCATAATCCGCAAACGATTACAACTTTATTTCAAGCCATTAAATCTTCATTTAACAACATGAAATCCACAACACAACAACAATCAAAATACTAAATAAAATTAGCTCATCATACCCCACCAAAACAGCCCCCTATACGGCTACCACATCAACACCGACAAACGAATTTATATCGCTATTTCTTCCGTCCTAATCCGTTAAATCTTTAAATAAACTTGTTAACAATGGAAAGGAACCTTCATATTACCTTAAGTAGGCAGCCACCATGTTATCACTCTCCTCCTTGTTTGATTTTTAGCTCAAATTGAAGACAACGCAGCGTACAACACTTTTCCCTTCATGGGCTTCGGGATTCGGCGCTCGGATTTTGGTCAAAATTGGTTTTTCTTCTCCAAGGCCTTTTCTCTATCTCTCCAGAATTTTCTGGTTGTTCCAGATCTTAAAATGAGGAGGGAAGGGATGAAATATCACTTAAATAACATGGGTCATGGGCCTAACCCGGTTGGGCCCGAGTTGGGCCTAGCCCACTGACCTTTCGACCTTAAAACGTCCATATCTCCTTGTACCGACGTCACCTGGGAACCCACAACCTATGGTTGGAAAGCTAATTCAATTATCTACAACTTCTATCTCTTGGTATTTTTCCAAATTCCAAACTTATAATACCGTTTTTGCCCTTCTCTAAGTCAGGTCACCCGAAAATGTTACTTAAAAATATTCGTTTGAAGGGCTTCCACTTTGATTTGGCCCAAGGGTCCTTCATGAGTAGTGTTTAACTTTACATATGTGATTCATATAACTTGTCACATGTTCCAAAAAAAAAAAAATCTTAACGTGTGGGCCCCACCTCAGCTTACAAATAATCCGACGTTCAAAAATACGGGATATAACATTGTTCTTCTTTCTACTCAAGTGTGGCGTTGGAGAAAATTTATGTGGCTGAGTTTCTTCAAGTATAAGGTATTTTATTCAGCCCATATCTTGTGTTGAGTTTATTTTAAGGTCTAGCAAGCTTTAAAAACGAAAATAGTTATGGAGAAGGGTCATAAAGTGTTGTGTTGAAGCGATTGTGTTTATGGACTGATTTATTTATGTAAAGATGGTATATAATATTGTTAGTTTGTTGGCGAGATTATACTCCTCGATTGGGACGAAAGGAAGTGCATGTTGTTATTGTATGTTGAAAAACATCGTGTGGGATGTTTATGGAACATATTGTTATGAATAAAAGTGTTGTGATGTTGATATTATTGGCATGATTGTTGGTGTTGTTGTTGATAATTTGGCCGGGTTGAATTCCGGATTGTCGTTGATTAAAAATTGGCCGAGTTAGATTCTCGGGGATGGTGTATTTATTGAGAGAGATATGACGCCGAAATTTCTATGTATAACAAGTAAATGTATTTGAAGGATTAAGAGAGGCATATGATAATGAACCTAACGATAGTGTCGATCTTCTTGAATGTAGACTAACAAGTTGGACGAACAAGCGTAGCTAGTAAGGCGCGGCGCAGTATGTTAAGGCTCGTCCCTTTTCCTTCTATGGCATGAATCATACGTTGCGATTTTATAAATGCTCCCTTAGCGTCCTTATTTTCAAAAGTTAGAAGTAATGATTTCAAAGCATGATTTTCCTTCCTAAAAGTTTATGAATGATCTCCAAAATATCCATTTTCTCCAAAATCCAAGTTTTACGATTTTCGAAAGTTTTATGACCAAAACAACGACTATGATTTTAGGATGACCATGATGATGCTAGATATGAGGAAATGACTAGAACGAATATGTCAAGGATATGTTCTTACCATGAATATGACGATATGAAATGTTAAGCTATTTTGGGATAATGACTATTTTAAAGGTTTCAAAGTATATGAAATGATATGTTATGACCCCGTTTTATGATTTTAAATGTTATCCTTCATTGATAGTCTCGCCTTATTATTAGTCCTTTCAAGGTGAGATAAAGCGCCCATGATTATTCCATAATACAATCGGAGGTTACCGACCTTACGTCACTCCGATAGAGCTATAGCTTTTCTTCGGGCTCCCCTGCATGCTACGACATGATAAATGTATAAGTATACGTATATGTATATGGGGAAGATGGGGAAAGGGCAGGCGCTATAGGCGCACGCCCACCGATCGCTGGAGAATGATATGATATCGTCCGGACGCGGGATGCCCGACGCGGGATAAGTGGTTAAATGGATCGGAGCCGACGCCTCGGCAATATGGTATGTTCTATTTTCTTTATATATGAAAATGAGATGTTTTCAAGAAAGAATACGTACATGTATATACAAATGGATCGGGCCGCACGTTCCGCGGCAAGTATATGGATCGGGCTGCACGTTCCGCAGCATAGTATATGGATCGGGCTGCACGTTCCGCAGCATTAAGCATGCATGATTCCGCCTTAAGAGGCACTCATACCTACAGGTTATAGCTTCATACATGACATGCTCCATATGTACAGTATACTCTCTTACATGACATGCTCTACTTTTCATACCATGTTACTGTTCATGCCTTACATACTCAGTACATTGCTCGTGCTGACCCCTCTTCTTCGGGGGCTGCGTTTCATGCCGCGCGTGTACACCCGGAACATGTACGGAAGCCGGGGCGTATGATGTCCCGGCGAAGTTGGCAACTCCAATCATTCGGAGTGTCGTCGAGTCGATGTGCTATGCTATGATGTCTTGTCCGAAGTTAGAGACTTTGCGTACATAGTCGTGGGTTCGGGAGTCAATCCGTGCTATGATACAAGTTTTGTACGGTTACATATTTTATTTGATTTGAAAGCGACAAAGGAATTTTTCAAAGAATCCTATTATGTATACTTGACTTAGAGATTCAAAAAAAAAAATTTAGTACGTAGTAAGAGTCAGTGGGTTCGCTCGGCTCCGGTTACGGGGTCGGGTGCCCATCACACCCTAGTGAGATCGGGGTGTGACAAAGGGCTTTATTAGGCCCAGTATATCACCCTGGGGAGCGCCGGTATTGTTTGTGAGAAAGAAGGATAGATCGCTGCGGATGTGCATTGATTACCGGCAGCTGAATAAGGTAACCATCAAGAATAAATATCCCCTCCCAGATTGATAATTTGTTTGATCGGTATGTGGTGCCATGTGTTTCTCGAAGATAGACTCGCGGTCGGCTATCATCGGGTACGGGTACGAGAGGCCGATATTCCCAAGACAAGCATTCGGGACCCAATATGGGCACTATGAATTTAGAGTGATGTCTTTTTGGGCCGACTAATGCCCTTTTATTTATGGACCCGATGAATCGGGTATTCGTACCGTTCTTAGACATGTTTGTGATTGTGTTCATCGATGATATTCTCGGTTTATTCTCGATCGGCGGACCATGCGGATCATTTGAGGACGGTACTTGGCACACTTCGGCACCGTAAATTATATGCTAAATTCTCTAAGTGTGAATTCTTCGACTTATGGCATTTCTGGGACATATTATTGGAGCTGATGGCATCCGGGTGGATACCCAGAAGATTGAGGCCGTAAAAAATTAGCCTAGGCCTACGACGCCGACGGAGGTGCGTAGTTTTCTGGGGTTGGACGGTTATTACCGGAGATTTGTAGAGAAATTTGCTTCGATTTCAGCGCCTTTGACAAGGTCGACCTCGGTAAGGAGCAAAGTTCGGTGGTCGATGCTTGCGAGCGTAGCTTCCGCTGTCGAAAGAGAAGTTGATCACGGCTCCACCCCGACTCTTCCCGAGGGTCCGTATGGGTATGTGATTTATTGTGATGCCTCCGGTATTGGTTTGGGGTGTGTGTTGATGCAAAGAAGAATAGTGGTGATAGCTTATGCTTGTTTTACAGCCTCGTAAAGCACGAGAAAAATTATCCTACTCATGATTTGGAGCCGGCCGCGGTGATTCATGCTTTGAAGATGTGGAGACATTATTTATATGGTGTTCATGTTGATATTTATACATATCATAAGAGCCTCCAAGACATCTTTGGGCGTATGAGCCGAACTTGCGGCAGGAGGTGGTGTGAGTTGTTAAATGATTATGATGTTGATATTCTCTACCATCCGGGAAAGCTAATGTTGTGGAAGATGCACTAGGATAAGTCTGTAAGACCCAGCGTACGTGCCATCCGAGAGGAAAGAAATGGTTCGCGAGATCCATCAGCTTGGCTAGTCTTAAGAGTTCATTTGGCTGATTCGGGGATGTTTAGGCTTCGTTCGAGGTATTGTCGAATCCTCTAATACAAGATATTAAGCGGTCTCGTACGAGGATCCTATTCTCGGGGATAGAGATACCCCGGCAAAGAAAAAGACCCCGTTCGAGCTTACATCCGATGGAGCACACATTACACGTGCGCATTATGTGTACTTGATGTTGCGTGGTTGCGGCGACGAGGTTATGGGCGAGGCACATTATGCCCGTTATTCTCGTTCACCGAGGGTCGACGAAGATGTACCATGATCTCGTATGTTTATATTGGTGGGATGGTATGAAAAGAGACATAGCGTAGTTCGTCGCTCGCGCCCGAATTGTCGCAGTTAAGATCGAGCACCGTAAGCCCGGTGGGCTAAGGAGATGGAGATACCGTCGTGGAAGTGGGAGATCATTAATATGGACTTTATTACCGGTTTACCTCGCACTCCACGGAGGTATGATTCCATTTGGGTTATTGTTGATCGGCTGACGAAATCAGCCCATTTTCTTCCGTGAAGGACTACCTACTCCTACCGAGGATTATGCCGGGCTATATGTTAAGGAGATTGTGCGACTTCATGGAGTTCCTATATCTATTATATCCGATAGAGGTTCCCCGGTCATCCGCCTAATTTAACGGAGATCGTTTCACAATGATGATGGGGACGCAGTGAGTCTTAGTACGCATTCCATCCCCAGTCCGACGGACAAGCCGAGCGCACTATTCAGACGTTGAAAGATATGTTGCGAGCCTGTGTTATTGATTTCAGAGGTAGCTGGGATGATCATTTGCCGCTTGTTAAATTTGCTTATAATAACAGCTACCACTCCAAAGTATTCGATGGCACCGTACGAGGCGTTGTATGGCGTAAAGTGTAGGTCACCGATCGGTTGGTTTGATGTTGGGGAGACCGAGTTGATTGGCCCGATGTGGTCCGAAAGTGCTGGATAAGGTGAAACTCATTCGGGAGCGGTTGTTAGCGGCTCGTAGTCGACATAAATCATATATATATATAATCGCCGTCGACATTTGGAGTTTATATAGATTGGGTATTATAAAGTGTCACCTATGAAGGGTGTTATGAGATTTGGCAAGAAAGGAAAGCTCGGTCCGAGATATATTGAGCCTTATCGATTATTCGTAAAATAGGCAAGGTTGCCTATGAGTTAGATCTACCAAATTCGATTTGGGAGCAAGACATCCGTATTCCATGTTTCTATGCTTCGTAAATGTATTGGTGACCCTTCCGGAATATTTCCGTAGATGACATCCAGTCGCGGAAGGAGCTATCTTATGAAGAACGACCTACAGCCATATTGGATCGTCGAGGTAAGAATGTTGCGGAATAAGGATGTGGCTTCGTTAAAGTCTTTGTGGCGGAATAATAACCGGGAAGAAATGACCTGGGAAGCTGAGGAGCAGATGAAGAAGAAGTATCCTCACTTGTTTCCAGTGCCTACAGGTAATCCGAATTCTTTATTTGACTATGTTGTTTGATGAATGAATTGTGTGTGTGATTGTTGAAAAAGAAACTCCCCCGAATGCTTATAAGACCCCGTAAGATTAATCTAATATTCGAGGATGAATGTTCTAAAGGGGGGAAGATGTTATATCCCGTATTTTGTACATCAGGACAATCCGGATTAACTATGATATGTTAGAGACAAAACCATTCCGGGATGCAAAGTCGAGACTTTTGACCTTCGATTTTATTTTGAGACATAAGTTGTGCATGAATTTGTTGGCATGGAACAATTAGGAAAATTTGTGACCAAAATTGGAATTAATGGAAGTTGGAAATCATGCATTTTTCTTGCACTTAGCCGTGTGGCTTGGAGCAATGGCCCACACAAATTGTGTTCAATTTTTATTGCTCCAACACATGTTGTGGGCCAAGGACACTTGTTCCATAGTCATATAAGCACAAAAGATGATCAACTAGTCTTCATTTATCTCATCCAACACTTAGCAAAAATAGAAGTTGAAGAACTCCTCCATAGAGGCTCTCGGCCAAGGAGACAAAAAAACTAAGTTCAATTCTAGCCACTCCAAAAATATTTTGTTGATGCAAACCCACTAATTGGAGGTCCCTAAGTAGCGTGGAAGTGTTGTTGGAGCGATCAACCCGCTAGTTTTCATTATTGCAAACCCTAGCCTATTGTGAAGTTGAAGGAAGAAAGGTAAGATTTGATCATGTTTTATATGTTATAGAGGTTGGATGCATGTTGTAGTATGTTAAAATGGATGAAAATCATGAAAAATAGTATGTTGGAAGTGAGTCGTGTGCATGGTGTGTTAGCCGTGTGAGGTGTGTGTATGTTGTGTTGTGTTGAGGTGATGAATTGATCTTATGTAGCATGTTGTGATTGTTGTATAGTGGAGTAATGAATGAGAATCATCTTTATATGTTGGTGGGAGGTGTTGGCCGAATGTAGGCCATTTATGTAGCAAGAAATGAATTAATATCGCTTAATGTTTTAGTCGTCGTCGTTATGAATTCTATGTTGGAAATGAATGTTTAATGACTCAAATTGATGTTGTAATTGTTGCGGACTGATTTGGAGGTTATTGTACATTTAATGAAATTTGTATATTGATGAGAATAGCATTGTTAGAATGTGAATTGTTGGTGCAAATCATGATTTGGAAATGAGGAATATGTTATAGTGGTGTCTCGGGTTTGGGGGTTGTTTTCGGGTAGATTGGAGAAATTTTTGGATTGTTGGAAATGTTGTATGAATTGATTGAAATGTCTTTGGATGTTGTTGGTGTGGGTTTGGGTTAGTATTTGAACGTATAAGCGTGGATGTTGGCTTGAAGGTAAGCCGTTGAATTGAATTTATGAATGTTGTTGAATGATGAAAAGGAGAGCTATTAATGTTGCATTGCCTTTCGGATTGCTTATTGTTGTTGCTAGGTTGGTTGGTGTTGTTGTTATTGTTGTTGATTTGGCCGAGACAAATTCTCGGGGTTGGCCTATTTACAAGGGAAATGCTGCCCAAATTTCTGTAGAATTAAGGGCTAAATTGGAATTAAATGCCCAAATGTCGCTAGCTAATGTTTGGCATATTATGACTTGTTTGTAGGCCTTGGGCAGCCCGAGACGTAGGTTGGACTTATCTTGAGTTTGAGCTAGCGTTGAGTGCGTACGAGGTATGTAAAGCTCCATTCTTTCTTCTTTGGCATGCCTTAGTTACAAATAGGCTATGACACGAGCCTTGAGGAAATTCTATTCTCGCAATCCGAGAATGTTTATGATTCCTATTTGTTTCTTGGAAATTCGTATGTTGGTATGATGAAATATTGGCCTTTATGCCTTTGAAATATTTGATTTTCAACTTTTGCACAAAAAGTTTGGCTTTTAAAAGTTCCGTAACTACGAACGCTCGTTCTTTCACAGAAAGGCTCGGATTGCCTCGATATGCTCGTAGGTGGTTGTATGATGTATGATAAGTATGTTTTTCATAGGCGGGCCCGACTCGGGTCAACACCCGTCCGTGGGCCCCGCGACTCTCCTTTTTGTAATTCTGATGACTTGTGACAAAATATGATATGACTAATATCCCGACTTTAAGTATGGTCATTTTACTTATCATTTGAGTTTATGATAATGATTTTATGCATATGGTTACTCACGACTCGTTCGTGCATTACTATTATATCTTTCGCCGAGTCCCGGCCGGATTCTCGTTGTCGTGCACACTTTGTTATACTCGGTGTTATCTTTGTGTTATGGTTCGCCGAGCCCTCGCTCGAGGGCGGGTTCCGCTTATATTTGGTGTTATGTTGTGTATGGCGTTATCTTTGTGTATGATATGTGACGGGAATACGGAGATTTGAAACCTTCTGGTGTTATCTTTGTGCTATGGCGCCACCGACAGGCGGGCGACCATATTTCCTGTGCCCTATGCATGATTTGTATTTTGAGAGTAAAATTTTGATATTTTGAAAATGCATTTACTTTACGTACCTCTATTTCGATTACGACTCGGATTTGTGTACTACATTTTCTACGCTTTGCATACTCGGTACATATTTCGTCGACCCCTTTCTTCGGGGTGCGTTTCATGCCGCAGTGCAGACGCACAGTTTGGTGATCCACCAGTTTAGGACACCCTCTTCTGCTGTTTGGAGTGCTCCTTATTCCGGAGTCACATTTTGGTATATATTCGTTCGTTGCATTTGTATATATTTGTTCAGGGGTACGGCGGGGCCCTGTCCCGTCATATGATTCTGTTTGTCTATTTAGAGGTCTGTGGACGTGTATGTGGGTTATGCCCATTACGTACGATTATGTTTGTATGATATATGTTACGGGCGATCCCGTTCGCCGTAGCGACCTCGTCGGCTTGCATTTGTATATGTTTTGGGCCGATGCGCCATTTGATAGCCTTGCGATAATTTGATATATATATATGGTTGTGTTTGCGATATGTTTGAGGCAGGTTTGATACAATACGAGACGGCGTTTGATATTTGTGTCGTATAAGCCATCTGTTTGCGACCCGGATTTGTGATTGTGTTTGGGTGCCCAATTCGGGCACTAGTCACGGCCTACGGGGTTGGGTCGTGACAAATTTGGGCAAACTTCAAATATGAAAGTTATATATAATTGAATTATCTTTCCAACCATAGGTCGTGGGCCTTCACACCACATAGGGATAAAAAGTTATGGACATTTTAAGACAGAAAGGTCAAGCTGGGCAGTGGGCTCGGCCAACCCGACTCCAAGTTGGGTCGGGCCCACTTCCTTGCTATTTAAGGGATGTTTTAACCCTTATCATCCTCATTTCATACCAAAAAGTCCAGAACATGGTAGAGGGAGAGTGAGGGGAGTTTAGAGAGATAAAGCAAGGGTTCGATCAAGTTCGAGGCCCCGAATCACGAGGCTCGTGAATGATAAAGTGTAGTACGAGTTGTCGTCGTCATTTTAAGCTAAAAATTGAACTCGGGGGATGTTGGTTTCGTGGTGGCTGCTCATATAAGGTATGTTTAAGATGTTAATGATAATCTTACCATGATCATTGATAGATTTGATGGGTTAGAATAGAGAAAATGACGTTGAAAGTTCGATTATAATTTTTGGATATCAAATGACTTGGGGGCTGGTTTGGTATGATTAAATGGATAGAATTAGTTGGATATTGATATAAAATAATTGTTGATATTGTTGTTGATGTTTTTGATAAGTTGTAGTTCTTGAATTTGGGAGAATAAAGTGTATGAAGATATCATATACAAAGCGTATCTAGTCATTTGTTTTGGTGTATATCCTTGGGAGTTGATGCTTTGAGTTTAAAGAGGCTTATATGAGATGTTTATTGTTCTTGTTGATAATTTAGTTGAATTGGATTTTTTGGGGTTGTCCAATTTATAAAGGAAATCCGTCCGAATTTCTATAAGTGAAGTGCTAGCTTAGGGTTGGATTCCTAAGTACCTATAGCTAATGTTTGGTATCTCTTGACGTTGTTGTAGATCTTGGGAAGCCCAAGACTTAGGTTTGAATTAGCTTCAGAAGCGGACAAAGGTATGTTAAGGCTATTCCCTTTTCTTCTTTTGGCATTGTCTATCTAGAACAAACGGACGACGAACGTATAAACTCCAAAGAAGCTTCTATTCTTAAATACTAGAATGGCTAATGTTCTTAATTTCTAGAAGCTATTTCATTATGTCCTGATACGTGTCTATGATCCCTGAAGTCCTATTTTGATATTATAATCCATAGTGACATTCGAGGGTGTTATGCTTCCAGGTTATTCAAAGAGTTCCAGAAATAATCTTATGAGTCTCACTTGCATTCATTTGCTTTTATATGTATGTTAAGGTTATCCCTTCTTTCTTTTGGCATGAATTACATAAAAGAGCGAACGATGAACATACATGACTCCAATGAATTCTAGTTCTCAACGGTACTTGACATGACAGTTGTCCTTGATTCTTAAGTGTTGGTTCATTCTAATTATTCTATTGAGTCTCAGATGATGATATAGTTTGCATATGGTTGCTCATGATATTCTACTCATGCATGCTGTTAATATATCATTCACCGAGTCCCGGGCCGGGTATGTATTCGTGCACAGTTTCATTGCATTGTTCACCGAGACCCTCACTAAAGGGCTGGGTACGGTATATATATGATTATTTTATCCAGTCCCTCACTAGAGGGCCGGGTATGGTATATATATGATTATTTTACCGAGTCCCTCACTACAGGGCCGGGTACGGTATATATATGATTACTTCACCGAGTCCCTCACTAGACGGCCGGGTACGGTATATATTTATATTTCACCGAGTCCTTTACTAAAGGGCCGGGTATGGCATATATTTACATTTTTAGTCATTGCCTTCGGGGCTATTCATATTACAAGTGGTTTCTCATACATTTATTATGGCTTATGTCTCATTCTTTATGATTACTGTTGCCTTACATATTCAGTACATTGTTCGTACTGACGTCCCTTTGCCTGGGAGCGCTATGTTCATGCCACACAGTCCCAGATTATTTTGCAGGTAAAAGTATTCAGCTAGGATGGTTGGCTATCAGCTGGGATTGGCAAACTCCATTTTCTTCCTGGAACAGTGCCGAGTCATTATAGTTATCATGTGTGTGTACGGGTATGTCGGGGCCCTGTCCCGATTCATATGATTCAAGTGTTTACTCTTAGAGACTTTGCAGACAGTGTCCTGTGATTAGTATGCTAAGATGTCATGCATTGAGTAAAACGACCATGTAGGCCGATATGTCAGCTTGACTTACTCAATTTTTGATTAATTGAGTATCGTTCGCAAATTTCTATGGTTTGACGGAAAGTACCTTATTATATTTCCGAAATTTTTTTATATGTCCAGTTTCATTATGTGAATGCTAGAGGGTTCGCTCAGCTTTAAGTAAGAGTTGGGTGCCCATCATGCCCTGATGAGATTGGGGTGTGACACTCACCTTGAAGGAGTTAAAGTTATAAGGTGAGTGTAACAACAATGAGAAACATCAAAGAATCATATAAGGATCATTAACTTTGTAGAAGTAGCATATCATGAGCTTTAGAATCTATAGACTTGGACTCATCATCATCATCATTTTATTGATAATACATTTCTTATCTTAATCTCATGAATAACTCTTTATCAACATTGGCTCATAGTTTCCGGAATGTAAGAAAGTCATGGAGGATAAGGAAAATCATGTCATAAGAATCATGCCTTTAAAGGAAGGGGACTAGCCTTACATACCTTTTCGTCTTTCTATCTTGTCGACTATACGCTTCCTTCCACGTTCGTCATTCTACATTCAAAGGAATTCGTGCTAAGATTAGATATTCGGAAGCATACTTAAGCTTAGGCTAAAGTCAACGAAAATTGGGCAGCATTTCCTTTGTTTCTACAAATTTCTCCATATAATATAACAAATACCAAACGTTGATAACAATATTCACAATATCATAATCAACAATCTTCATCAACCATACATTATTCAATCCTCCTACTTCCATTTCGAGGGCATCCATAACCATGGTCATAATACAACATTACATTCATCCTCCTATAATGTTTCTCCCATATTCTTAATGTCATTTATAACATAATCGTACTCGTAACATACCAAGAATCATGATTCATATTAAGCTACTACTCAAAAATGCTACTATTCTCATACTTTACCACATCTTCTACCTCCTTCCATAATCCAGGTCTTTCAACCCCTCAATACTCTAAATAACATGAAAGGATCATAAAACTTACCTTTGATAATGTGAGAATGGTCTTTGGGTGGAAACACTTCACTTGAGTAAAACCCTAGCTTAAATCCAAAGAGATCTTAACTTGTATAAACCCTAGAAAACATTCTTGCACTTGATTCCATCAACTCTTGATGTTTTACTCTTGATTTCTCTTGGGTTTATGTTAAAATGGTGTGGAGAATATTCTAGAACTTTCTTGAGGTGTGGAGAGAAAATGGGAAATGAAATAAATGAACTTAGGTCTCTCTTTTATAAAATAAAAATCTGTCCTGACGGTATTATACGGATACTCTAATTGAGATTTCAAAGACATTCAAGGTAAGAGAAGAAAGTTTGCCCAAGAAGGCAAGGTATACGTTATTTATTGGAAGGATTTGCGAGTACCGAGTTAATGATGACTTAAGGATGCTTTGGAGAAGAGTTATAACATCCCTTAGATTGTTAATGAGGTGTTAAACAAGTGTTAAGAAGGTTCCATAAGGATAGGAGATCAAACGAGTCGACGAGAACGAGCTCGGAAAAGCTGGGCATTATACGGCCCAACATACTGGCCGTATAAAATATACTGGCCGAATGTTAGGCCGTATAGTCAGCCCAGATTGGCAGCCTTCACTGGACCAAAAGTATGGCCAAACATACGGTTAGTATAATTTATACGGATCGTATGTTGGTCCGTAGAAACGAGACGGGACAGATTGGGAGTTATTAATAAGGGGACCAAGTTCATTTCATCTTCACTCCCCTTCTCTCAAGAACTCTCTAGAACATTTCTCCATACCTCTCCCACAAGAATTCAAGAGAAATTAACGATCAACTTCATCAAACCAAGAGAATCAAGTGTAAGAAACTCATTAAAGCTCATCCAAGACAAGAAATCCAAGTGGAAGTGGAACTAGGGTTTTGCTCAAGTGAAGTGTTTCCACCCAAAGTCCGTTCCTACACCATCTAAGGTAATTTTTATGGTCTTTCCATGCTTTTTAAGGTATTGAGAGGTTGAAAGACTTGGATTGTAGAAGGAGATAGAAAATGGGTCATGAATGTGAGAATAGTGTCATTTTTTAGTAGTAGCTTGGATTGAGTCATGATTCTTGATATGTTGAGATTATAATTATGCTATAAATTACATTAAGAACATGGGATACACATTGTGTATGAGTGAATGTAATAGTGTGTCATGACCATGAATATGGATGATTTGAAGTGGATTGAGAAATATGGATAATGTAGGGGAATAAAGACTATTGCTATGATGTTGTGAAAGTTATTATAGATGCTTGGGAGTTGATATATGATATGGAGAAAGTTGTATAAATAAAGGATATGCTGCCCAATTTTCTCTAGCTTTAGTCGAGTATGCTAAGCTATCGATTTTCTAATATTAGTATAAACTCTAATGAAGGTAGAAACGTGAGCATTGAAGGAGAACGTTCAAGCGATAGAATAGTTGAACGAAAAGGTATGTAAGGCTAACCCTTCTTTCAATAAGGCATGGTTCCTTGGCCATAGATCTATTCTTTCATGAGCCTATGATGTCCTCAAAATGATTCTATCTTTAAAAACTACTAAAGCTCATGGTTCTCGTTATGTTTATGATTTTACTAAATTCTTTATACGATGAGCGATCCTCTGAGGATAGATGTAATAAAACGACAATAGTAATGATGCCAAAGATGCTTATGAGCTCTTATGTATATGTGTCTATGTATGACTATTATGTAACACCGAGCTTATATGGTCGGGTATGATATGTATCACACGCAGACCACTGCAATTGGGTACAGATAACCCTGAGCCTTGGTAGGGCCAGGTATTTATAATCACCGAGCCTCGCCATGGCCGGGTATGTGAAACACCGATCCTTCATGGTCGGGTATGCTATGAATATGAATATGTATATGAATATGGATATGTATATGAGTATGAAAATAAATACGGATACGAATACGGATACAGATATGGATGTATGTACACAATCACGCATTAGAAATGGAAGGTCCCTATGAAAAGCAAGTAAGTGTTTATGACGACGGTTCTACTACCCCCTATCTTAGGCTAATTCTTATGTTGGCTCTTATGCTTCTATAATGATGTTGATTATGCTTTACATACTCAGTACATTCTTCGCACTGATATCCTTTTGTTTGAAGGCGCTGCGTCATGCCCGCAGGTGGCCAGGGAGATAGGCTTGATCCATAGCATTATTACTCAGGGACTATGTAGCGGTGCTCCATTTCATTCGGAGCTACAGCTTTTGGTATCTATTCTTTTGTGTACATACTTATGGGCATGGCGGGGTCCTGTCCCACTATATGTTGTGACATACTCTCCTTAGAGGCTCGTAGACATTTGTATCTGATTAGATGTATTTAGCCTTGTCGGCTTATATTTTGTATATATTTTTGCTAGCCTCGTCGGCTTATGTACATTGATATGGGCATAGTTATAGATGGTGATATAAATGTATTGTTGCCCAATGGGAATAGTATGAATGATGGATAGAAAGTATGATTTAGCTATGTGTCTCACCTAGATATAAATGTAAATATATGATAAGAGGTGCCCGGGTGGGTTAGCACCGAGTACCCATCACGGCCCTCCGGTTGGGTCGTGACAAAAGTGGTATCAAAGTAGTCCTGTCCTGGGGTGTGTCTACGAGCCGTGTCCAGTAGAGTCTTGGTTATGGGTGTGTTGTGCGCCACACTAATAAACAAGAGGCTGCGGGTATTTTAGAAATGAATGAACTTCTTTCTTCATAAGATCGTGCGATAGAGCCATAATATAAGGATTTTCTCTTTTCCTTACATGTATTGTGTGTTTCGAGTTGTACAGAAGAAAAAGGCTATTCAACCGACCCAAAAGGGCAAGGCCTTCGGAAACGGCGACCCAAAAGGGCAAGGCTGGCGGGAAAGGCTTTGGTGAAAAAGAGCAACCGCCAATGGTTGTAGAGGAAAGTGAGTCCTAGAATGCGGCTCAATCTCGGTCCTCCACTGGAGATCTATTTCGAGGAGCGTCCTGGGAGCCTCGGCCCTACATTAAAATGCCTCAAAGACCTCCATCGAAAAAGCCAAGATGTAAAAAAAGCCATTCATTTTCTTACTCAATTGGTAATCGTCCAGACTCAACAGCAAGGTACAGGACAAGGTGATAGGGCTATTGTTTTGCAAGGGCCGTGATTTTATTGGTATGAACCCTGTCCAAATTCTTCAGATCAAAGCCGGATGAGGGCCCTCAAAGTTTTATTGACGAGATATTGAGGACCCTTCGGTTGATGCATGCTTTGGACATCGAATCGGTGGAGTTAGCATCTTATAGATTGAGGGATGTTGCGGTTCATTGGTACACGGTTTGGATGGCTTCACGGGGAGCCAATACGCCGCTCCCAGTATGGCAAGAGTTTGCAGATGCCTTCCTTAAACATTACCTGCCTCCAGAGGTTCGGCGAGCTAGAGCCGATAAGTTTTTGAATTTGAGGCAAGAAAGTATGAGTGCTCTTGAGTATTGTCTCTGATTTAATTCTTTGACTAGGTATGCTTCGGCCATGGTAGCGGACATGGGTGACGGAGTGCACCGATTTGTGAGAGGCCTAGGGCCACATTTGATGGATAGGTGCTTGATTGTGTCCCTTCAGGACAACATGGATATTTCACGCATTCAAGCCCATGCTGAGAATTTAGAAGAAAGCCAACAACAACAGAGAAGTAAGCGTGAGAATGATAGAGGGTATAACAAGAGGGCTAGATCTTCGGGTCCAATTAGTGAGTTTAGAGGAGGGCACCGATAGCAGTTTTCTAGGCATTCAGGCCATTCCATGACTAGTGTGCCTTCACGGTTTTCAGGCCAGAGATTTGATAGATTTACTCATTCCGGGCAGAGTCAGAGTTTTTTGGGATCTCAGTTTAGGGGTGATTCGGGTCAGCGAGGCCACCCATGCCATGATGTTGTCGATGTTGGAAGTTACATTTCAACCCTCCGACGATTAGGCTCGGAGGTTTGCTATGCATGTGGTCGAGGACCAGGGTATATTATGCATGATTGCCCTCGATTGGTGGTATAGGTAGGATTGAGCCTTCGAGGATGATGGTTGGGATCTTCATCATTTATACGCCCTATGGTTCGTGCGCTAGTCGGCCATGGTAGAGCGAAGAGGAGAGTCCCAGGTAGCGAAGTCCTCGGCCGTATTATATGCTTTTGGCATTTAGGACGAGTGTGAAGATCTTGAGTCTTCTCCGATGTTGTCGCGGTATATTAGATATTTTCTCATGATGTATATGCTTTGATAGATCCGGGCTCCACATTTTCATATGTTACTCCATATATTGCGGGTCGGTTTGGAGTCAAACCGTCGATCAAACCTTTTGAGGTTTCGAAATTGGTGAATCGGTAATAGCTAGCCGAGTATATAGAAATTACATAGTTATGATTTGTGACCATCGTACTATGGTTGACTTGCATGAGTTTAAAATGGTGAATTTTGATGTTATTGTGGGCATGGATTGGTTGGGTTCTTGCTATGCCAATGTTGATTGTAGAATGAAAATGGTTCGTTTCCAGTTTCTAGGAGAACCAGTTTTAGAATGGAAAGGGAATACTGTGTCACCAAAAGGTAGGCCTATTTCCTATCTAAAGGCAAGGAAAATGATCACAGAAGGTTGCATTTATCATCAAGTTCGGGTTCAAGATGTAGAAGCTGAACCGCCAACTCTTCAGTGAGTTCCCTTGGTGAATGAGTTCCGGATGTATTCCCGGAAGAGCTTCTAGGCCTTTCTCCGGAAAGAGTGATTGATTTTGCTATTGATGTGTTACCAGACACCAACCCTATGTCTATCCCACCTTATAGAATGGCTCCCACAGAGTTGAAAGAGTTGAAGGAGCAATTGAAGAACTTGCTTGAGAAGGCTTTATTAGGCCTAGTTCTTCCCTGTGGGAAGCACCCGTGCTGTTTGTCCGAAAGAAAGATGGCTCCTTGCGAATGTGCATTGACTATTGGCAATTGAATAAGGTGACGATTAAGAATAAATATCCTCTTCTGTGGATTGATGACTTATTTGATCAATTACAAGGCGCTAAATGGTTTTCAAGAGATAGATTTGAGATCCGAGTACCATCAAGTGAGAGTTAGGGGAGAAAGATATCCCTAAGACAACCACCCCGGAATGACAAGATATGGCCATTTTAAGTTCGGAGGGAAAAAATGTCATTCGGGCTAACTAATGCACCTATAAAAGCATTTGTGGATTTGATGAACAATGTGTTCGGACTTTCTAGATTTATTTATGATTGTATTCATCGACGATATCTTGGTGTATTCTAGGTAAACGATAGAATATAAGTCATCTTTTCCACGTCCTTAGAGTTCTTCAAACTCGAGAGTTATTTGCCAAATTTTCTAAGTGTGAGTTTTGGTTGAACTCATTGACATTTTTAGGGCACATTGTTTCGATCCGATGGTATTCGGGTAGATAGCTAAAAGATGAGGCCGTGAAGACTTCAGGCCCACGACTCTACGAAAGTTCGTAGTTTTTACGGACTTAATAGGTTGTTACGGAGATTTGTAGAAGGCTTTTTCTTCTATTTCGCACCACTTACAAAGCACAACCCGGGGACCCGCAAGGTTTCAATGGACAGATGCTTGTGAACGTAGTTTCCAAGAGCTAAAGGATGGATTGACTTTTACCCCAGTCCTGACACTTCCAGAGGAATTGGAAGGTTATGTTGTTTATTGCGATACATCAGGAATTGGGCAAAGATGACTTGTATTGATGCAACATGGTAAGGTGATTGCGTATGATGCAAGGCAATTACGGAAACATGAGAAAAATTATCCAACCCATAACCTTGAATTATCATCATCATACATGCATTAAAGATGTAGAGACATTATTTGTATGGTGTCCACGTGGATATTTATACTAATAATAAAGTTTCAGATATCTTGAGCAGTGCAAAGAGTTGAATTTACGGCAACGACGATGCTTGGAATTGCTGAAAGATTATGATGTTGATATCTTGTATCACCCCGGAAAGGCAAATTGTTATATCCCGTGTTTTTGCACATTCGGGAAATTTGGAAATAACCTTGGTTTGTAAGGAATAAGGTCATGTTTGAATTTTTCTTAATATGTGTATGCCGGTTATGGAAACTTGAATGCGGAAATAATGGAGAAGGCCTATGGGCAAATTTGGAATTTTGGAAATTTGTTTCGGGAAGTACAAAACAAGAATTAAAAGGAATTGGGCTAAAAAAAAATAAAAGAAATTGAGGCCCAAAAACTAGAGGGTGGCCGGCCATATGGTGGCCTTGGCCCAACCCACATAATTAATCATGTGATTAATTATATAAGTGGGATAAGCTTTCAAGAAACTTCAAGAAATTAAAAGAAAAGAAGAGAAAAAGAAGAAGGAGCATTCGGCTCCAAGAGAGAAAGAGAAAAAAAAAAAAAAGAGAAAATTTCCTAGCCTTCAATCTTGATCCAAAAATCTTGTTCTTTGTGAATTCTTAACAAGCTCAAGACGCTCTCCGACGTGATATAATTGGTTTAGCGAAAGAGCGACGTTTGCGGCAAAGTTGAAATTGAAGAAAAAGGTAAGAATTCCATTTCTTGTGTTATGGAATAAGTTTGCATGATATAATGATTAGGAGTAGATGAGAATTATGGGAGTATGGTGTGTGTGTGCATGGCGTGTGTGTGTGTGAATAACATGTTGGCCGTGAGCCATGTTGGTGTGGAGGGAGAATGAATTCAAGTTCAATTAGTTTGTTAGTTGTGTTGTTGTGACCTTAGTAATGTAAAGAAAGGTTTAATGAATCAAGTTGGTGTTGAGAATGGTCGTGAGTTATTATGGGGAATTACATGGTTTTTATATAGTTTTTATATAATTATGAAAGTAAGGTTTTAGAATGTGAATTAGTGTTATGGTTAATGAACTTGAAGGGAGACAATATAATTTTGTAGTTTGGTTGCATTTGTAGAAGTTTGGCATGGTGTAGAGTTTGATGGAAATGTTGCATATGTTGTGGAATAATGAGAAGGGTGTCCGAATTGCATTTGAACGGTCTTGAATTAGTGGATGAATATGGGAATAGTGATATTAGTTGGATGTTGTGAAGTTGGAATGGAATTTGTTGCCTTATGTAGAAAAGAAGACTATTTATGCTAATATATGTTTGTAGCGATTATTGGTGTTGTTGTTGTTGATGGTGTTGTTGGGTTGTTGTTGTTGGTATATTGAGCCGAGCTACGTCTCGGGGGTGCTATACGTATAGGGGAAGTGCTGCCAAAATTTTGGTAGACAAGTATTAAACCAAGATTGAAAGTTAAAGTCTCATGAATAATTTGGTAACTTTGACCATTTGCGATTCTAGGCGAAACGGGATTGGAGATAAAGCGAGCATAAGACGTCCGTAAGGTATGTAAAGCTTACCTATTCTTCATATGGCATGTCCTAGACCTATTAGGCCGAAAACGGAACCTCGGGGATAATTCTGCTCTTGGAAATCCGAGTTTGATTTTGCGTACTATTCATTCAGCGCAATTGAACTATAATCCTTATATTTGGCTAAAAGAATGCTTACACCTTGGTAACTCTCGCAAATGTATTTGAATCACTCCGAAACTCTTATGAATAACCTTTGGGAGCCTAATGTTTGTAATTTATGTTCGCCGCCTCGACTTGACCCGAGGTGGGCCCGCAAGTCCGAGGCTTCCCTTATTTGATTCGTTTGACTCAGTTCGTATGATATGGAAAGAAAACGTTTGCCTATGACTCTAAAGTCCATTTGAAATGCCCCATAATGATATTTGAACGTTTGTCATTACGAATAATACTAAATTTTCCGAGAATGACCTACGATGTGTTTTTGAGAAAAACTGATAACTTAAAAGCCTGCGACTTTTGTATATTAATTCTGATTGACTCGATACTCATTTTGAACCTTCTGATACTAATGTATTTGTATATAAAAGTATGTGTCGAGTCCTGGAATTTACTTTTAATCAGCATATGGTTTCTGCACTACTCTGCTCGTGCCAATGGTTATGACTTCGTTCGCCGGTACCCGGGCCGGTTTTGAGATCGTGCGCGTTGTGACAAATTCGGCAGTATGATGTGTTACGGTTTTCGAGACCTCGCCATAGGGCCGGTTACCGTTTATGGCGTTATGATGTGATATGGCATCTGATTTGTTCTGATGATTTGATGTGTGTGATATTATGATGTGTTCGGAGATGTACGGAGATTTGAAAACACGGAGTATGATGTGTTGTGGCACCGGCGTCGGGGGGTGACCACGTTCCGAGCCTTATGCATGATTTTATTTGCATTACGCGTACATTTTGCATTACGCACAGGTTTGATCCGTTACTTCGTATTTGTTTGTATCTTCGACTCCGGTTATGATTTGGATTATTATCTCCCGCTTTACATACTCGGTACTTTTTCATCGACCCCTTTCTTCGGGGGGCCGTTGCGTTTCATGCCGCGCGTACGAGCGCTCGGTTGGGTGATCCCCGGTTTAGGCTTCCTATTACGCTACTTTTGGAGTGCTCCCTTGATCCGGAGCCCATATTTGGTATATATCTTGTGCTATGCATACTTTGTACATTTGTGATTGTTCGGGTACGGCGGGGCCCGTCCCGTCATATGTTCGTATGTTTGTATGTTTCGTATGTACGTAGAGGCCGTAGTCATATTTGTGGGTCATGGGTCCGGTTCGTTCGTATGTGATTACGTTTTGCGCCCTTAAGCGCCCGCATGTTACTATGGCCGATATGGCCCATATGTTTGTATGTATGTGTGTGTCCGGGCGATGTGCATTCCGCGGTTTCGATTTTGATATGATGAGTTTGCACGGGCGACCGCCAGGGTAGCATCCGTTTCGTATTTGTATGACGCTATTTGCTATACGAATAATGTACGTGAGTCCGGATATGTCCTAATATGACAATTTGGTTCGTAAGTTTGTTTGGGTGCCTAAGTAGGGCACCAGTCACGGCCTACGGAGCTGGGTCGTGACAAAAGTGGTATCAGAGCGGTTTGTCCTCGGAATGTCTACAGGCCGTGTCTCGTAGAGTCTTGTTTATCGGTGTGTTGTGCACCACATCTATAAACGAGGAGGCTACGGGACATTTAGGGTGTTGCCTTTCTTTGGATCTTAGATCGTGCGATAGAGCCGGCCGTAGGAAATGAATTCCTTTTTCTTTTTACTAACCTTTGATTTCGGCCGAAGAACGGTATCGACGGAGCGGTGTGATAATATTGGAAGCTATACGGTACGGGTACGCAATGGTATGAAAGGATGTGTATTGGGGAAGTCATTTGTATGGTTGAAATGTAAAGTTGAAGATGAAAAGGAAAGTAAATAGGAAAGTGTTCCTTGCCGTTGAGTTATGTATGTAAGGTAAGCCTCGACATCTTCATAATGTACTTGAAATTATTAGCCTTGTGTGGCTATGATACGCTATGATACGTGTGTATATATGTTGGCCCTGTGAGGCATTGTTGGTATTTCTGTGTACAGGTGTTGGGTTAGTAAGAAGTACAGAGGAACCTCTGCCCAAATTTTTCCAGCATTATAAAAAGAAAAATGAGACGTACGTTCTTAACATGTCTTGAAAGTCGGTATTGATAGAGTAAATCTATTACGTTGGATTAAAGATTTCAGAGATACTCTCCATGTCATTCGTAAGAAGCACCGTCCTTATGTGGGAAATTCTATTTCGAGAAAGTATGTATGAGCAGCAATGTACAACTTATTTAAACTTGTGGGATGTGTGGAATTTGACATATGGACGAAGGTAAGTATTGAGGACTTAGATAAGGAGCGACACGGTACGTATATGGTTAGAAAAGTGAAAGACTCCTTTTTAGATCGGGGTGGGACCCGCTATGAAAATTTTCCGAAAAATTTGTTAAGACCCCGATTTGCCCTAGAATTACGTGACAAAGATCGTGTGGGGGAGTGGACGTGACTATCCCAGCATTAAGATACTAAAACGCCTTAAAGCTTCGAGGTTAAGCGTGCTAGGGCCAGAACAATTCTGGGATGGGTGACCCCCGGGAAGCGTGTTAAGGTGATAAATGAAAGATGCAGATTTGTGGTATTATAAATGAATTGGGGTAAGATGTAAGGTAAGTTGAGATGATATGTAGAGGTAGGGCTAGCTACGAAAGTATGGTTGAGGTAGGCTAAACGGAGCGTGGCAAATTAAACGCAAAAGAAGGTAGGAGGTTGAGAGAGGGAAGCTGTTATATCCCGCATTTTGTGCGTTGGAATATTTCGAGATCGAGTAAATTGAAGAAAATAAGTTCGACGAAAATTTGGGAAATCTTTGGGCGAATTTCTATCTTAGGAGGCGCATATCTCATAGTAAGGATATGGTTTTAAAAGTAAAATGAATTTTATTAATGCAACGTTCATTGATCTCGGAGTAGAGAATTATAGACGTTACCTTTGAACTATCGACGCAGAACAAGTAATTTTGTGATGACAAGTAAATTGTGTAGGGAGGAAAGGGAGAAGGTTCCAAAACTTTAAATCAGCAAAAAAAGAAGAGAGGCACCAAGAGAAAGAGAAGAGAAAAGGAAAGAGAAAAAAATATCTAGCCTTCAATCTTGGTCCAAAAATTGTAATTCTCTTGTATTCTTATTAAGTTAAGACGCTCTTCGACGTGGTATAATTATCTCGGAAGATAAACCGTTGGTTTCATCGTTTTCGCATTTGGGACAAGTAAAGAAGTTGGAGGAAAAAGGTAATCTGTGGATTGCCTCTTTCATATACTATATGGTTTGTGTGTTGTAGAAGTGTGGAGATGAATGGAATTCATGAGATTTTGGTGTATTATGTTGTAGCCGAATATATGTAGTGTAGTATAAACGTGTAGAACTAAATTCATTTAGTGTTGGTTGATGTTGTTATGGATGGTTGCATATGTTTGGCATGTAAAAATGAACGGAATTCATGGAATTATGTAGCTTGGAACTTGGGCCGTGTGAAATGATTTTAGAAAAATATAATGAACTCATTTTATATAGTATTTTGGTTGTTGATTGTTGTAGATTATGTGGTGAAAATGAAGGTGACTGTGTGAAGTCGGAAAACGGGCTGTTTTGGAGAGCAATATGATTTTAAAATAAATTCTTGTGTGCATGAGAATGATGATCGTTAGCATGCGGATTGTTGACATAATTTATGAGTTTGAAAGAAATAAATGTATTGTTGGAGTTCTTATGGCAATTGGAAGATTTGGGTTAGAATGTCTTGAACATGTTGTGAGTCGAGTATTGATATTGTTGTTATGATTGTTGGTTTCGGGTTGCATTCCGGGATTGTTGGATTACAATTTGCCGAAGATTCTCGGGGATGCTATATTATCTTCCTTGAAATTTCTAGACAAACATGAATTTAAGTTGAACTCTTGGAAGCTATAACTCACAATTGGTAAACATGACCATTTGTAGATTTTGGAGAAAACGGGATTCGAATTTCTTAAGAAGCGGAAAAGGTATGTAAAGCTGTCCCTTTCCTTCTTTTGGCATGTCCTAGGGGACTAAGTTTGGATTTGAGCCTCGGGGGTTATTGTTTCATGGAAATCCGAGTTTGATTATGAGTGCTATTCATTGATGTAATTGAATTGATTCCTTACCTCTTGTTGAGAAAAATGTTCAAACATCTATAACTTGCATAAGTGTAACCGAATCACCTTGAAACTTGTTTTACACTAAAGAGCTAAAGAATGTATAAAGTCCGATTTTCTAAAACCACTCCGTTGGTATTCAAAGGGGTGTGATATATTATTTTCTAAAGCTTTCTTAAAACCACTCCGACTTAGGGGTGTGATATATTATTTTCTAAAGCTTTCTTAAACCACTCACGAAGGGGTGTGATATATTATTTTCTAAAGCTTTCCTACAACCACTCGAAGGGGTGTGATATATTATTTTAGACTCCGAAGGGGTGCGTACAAAACCACTCCGATGGGGGTGTGAGATTTTATTATTTAAACTTTTCAAACCACTCCGAAGCGGGGTGCGATATCTCATTATTATTATCATTATGCCCGAAGGGCTAGGATTAGTAGTATGTCACGAGTGGCATGTCCGATGGGGCCGGGGATAGCCGTATGTCACGAGTGGCATGCCGAAGGGGCTAGGATGCCGAGGGCCGCATGTCGTGGGGCCGGGATAGACGTATGTCGGACCGGCATGACTATCATTTTACGTCGGGGTGTTACGGGGATGTCCGATGGGGCCGGGGATAGACGTAGCGCCGGACCGGCACACCCGATGCGGGATTATTATTATTATTATTATTATTATTATTATTATTATTATTATTATCATCATTATCATTATGCCTTCTTAGCGATTCGAAGGGGCCATCATTATTATTGCGCGAAGCGGCCGTCCGAAGGGACTATTTCATTGGTATGTCGGAAGACACACGGGTTAGGTTGCATCCTTTGCTTAAGGAATGTGTGTTCATTTGTATTATTTACTTAAGATTGTTGACCCCATGTATACATTTATATTTCCTCCGAATATCGTAATGAGCAATTGTGATAAATGGTTGTTATTTGTAATCGCTTTACATACTCAAATACATATCCGTGCGACCCTCCTTCTTCGGGGGGCTGCGTTTTCATTAATGAAGAGAAGACTTTGCTAGGAGTTGTTTCCGCGGGATTGGCGAGCTCCATTTCGGTTCGGAGTGTTGCCGAGTGCATTTATGTCATGGTATTTGTATATCCTAGAGACTTTGATATGTTGCGGTAGACGAGGAGCGCTATCGATTATAGATGTTAAAGGGTGTGTATTTTCGGTATGTTGTTGGTTGATAAAAATTACGTGATTGACTAAAGGTTCAGTGATTTCTATTTTGAAAGGTTTCATGTTGTTTTAAATTTTTTTGAAATGGCAGGTTTTAGTAGCGCGAACGTTAAGGGTTCGCTCGACTCTGAGGAGGGTCGGGTGCCCATCACACCCTAGTAAGGTCGGGGTGTGACAGAAGCGCCCTCATCTTAAGAAAAGGATATGGTTAAGTAAGATTTTATTCGATGTCCTCACTAGTATAAATTATTTTGTGATAACAAGTAAATTGTGCGGGGAGGAATTGAAAGAAAAGGATTTAAATGAGAATTCAAAAATCACGCGAATAGATATTTTGCAACCGTATTGTTTGATAAGACGATGGTAAAGAAAAGGTTATGTGCATAGGTATAAGAAAGTAAGAAAGGGGCCTAAAGGCTATTGTAAAAAAAATAAGGATACAGACTTATTTGCTATAGCCGATTGGATGCTTTGATGAAATGATTCAAGGTACGAGGATTAGAGTGAGTAATGGAACGTTGACAAGGGAATTTTCGTAAGTCACGGAAACATTAGTGAAAGTGGTCCAAACTCACGATCATGATTACGTATGTCATACCCTCTCCACGATTTTGATGAAAAATCTAGTATAAGTATTTGGATTGAATACATTTTTTTCAACACACCTCGTAGTTCGAAGAAAACAAAGGACGAAATATTTACGTACGTACGACTTCGATCACGGAACATACTCCAATACGATTGATTACGGTTACGGATCCAGAGAGACGACATAATACATCTAATTCGTGTTATAAAGATAATGCTTGGCGTACGCTTAATTGAATGTTTGATATGATCATGATTACAATCTTGTCTGCTAACAAAGAGAGATGTACAGCCTTTTAATGTTTTGATTGGATATGACTTCATATTTACGATCTTTAGCTCGACAAAGATTCTGTTTACATATATCTTATTTGGGATTGTATGAGCCGCTAGACTAATAGGGATTCCGAACAACCCGAATATGGTTTTGGCAAGGATAAAGGGAGTTAGGAATGAACTGCTACGATGGAATACGGTACAAGTTGGAAGACTTATCATGTTTCCCACGCGGTGGATTCAACATTCGAGGACGAATGTTTTAAAGGGGGGGAGGATGTTATATCCCGTGTTTTTGCACATTCGGGAAATTTGGAAATAACCTTGGTTTGTAAGGAATAAGGTCATGTTTGAATTTTTCTTAATATGTGTATGCCGGTTATGGAAACTTGAATGCGGAAATAATGGAGAAGGCCTATGGGCAAATTTGGAATTTTGGAAATTTGTTTCGGGAAGTACAAAACAAGAATTAAAAGGAATTGGGCTAAAAAAAAATAAAAGAAATGTGTGTGTGGCCGGCCATATGGTGGCCTTGGCCCAACCCACATAATTAATCATGTGATTAATTATATAAGTGGGATAAGCTTTCAAGAAACTTCAAGAAATTAAAAGAAAATTAAATTCATTCGGCTCCAAGAGAGAAAAAAAAAAAAAAAAAAAGAGAAAATTTCCTAGCCTTCAATCTTGATCCAAAAATGTTCTTTGTGAATTCTTAACAAGCTGGCCGCTCTGTGATGATATAATTGGTTTAGCGAGAAGTTTTGCGGCAAAGTTGAAATTGAAGAAAAAGGTAAGAATTCCATTTCTTGTGTTATGGAATAAGTTTGCATGATATAATGATTAGGAGTAGATGAGAATTATGGGAGTATGGTGTGTGTGTGCATGGCGTGTGTGTGTGTGAATAACATGTTGGCCGTGAGATGTTGGTGTGGAGGGAGAATGAATTCAAGTTCAATTAGTTTGTTAGTTGTGTTGTTGTGACCTTAGTAATGTAAAGAAAGGTTTAATGAATCAAGTTGGTGTTGAGAATGGTCATGAGTTGGAAATGGTTTTTATATAGTTTTTATATAATTATGAAAGTAAGGTTTTAGAATGTGAATTAGTGTTATGGTTAATGAACTTGAAGGGAGACAATATAATTTTGTAGTTTGGTTGCATTTGTAGAAGTTTGGCATGGTGTAGAGTTTGATGGAAATGTTGCATATTTTGTGGAATAATGAGAATGTGTCGAATTGCATTTGAACGGTCTTGAATTAGTGGATGAATATGGGAATAGTGATATTAGTTGGATGTTGTGAAGTTGGAATGGAATTTGTTGCCTTATGTAGAAAAGAAGACTATTTATGCTAATATATGTTTGTAGCGATTATTGGTGTTGTTGTTGTTGTTGATGGTGTTGTTGGGTTGTTGTTGTTGGTGTATTGAGCCGAGCTACGTCTCGGGGGTGCTATACGTATAGGGGAAGTGCTGCCAAAATTTTGGTAGACAAGTATTAAACCAAGATTGAAAGTTAAAGTCTCATGAATAGTAACTGGTAAATGTGACCATTTGCAGATTCTAGGCGAAACGGGATTGGAGATAAAGCGAGCATAAGACGTCCGTAAGGTATGTAAAGCTTACCTATTCTTCATATGGCATGTCCTAGACCTATTAGGCCGAAAACGGAACCTCGGGGATAATTCTGCTCTTGGAAATCCGAGTTTGATTTTGCGTACTATTCATTCAGCGCAATTGAACTATAATCCTTATATTTGGCTAAAAGAATGCTTACACCTTGGTAACTCTCGCAAATGTATTTGAATCACTCTGAAACTCTTATGAATAACCTTTGGGAGCCTAATGTTTGTAATTTATGTTCGCCGCCTCGACTTGACCCGAGGTGGGCCCGCAAGTCCCGAGGCTTCCCTTATTTGATTCGTTTGACTCAGTTCGTATGATATGGAAAGAAAACGTTTGCCTATGACTCTAAAGTCCATTTGAAATGCATTTGAACGTTTGTCATTACGAATGATACTAAATTTTCCGAGAATGACCTACGATGTGTTTTTGAGAAAAACTGATAACTTAAAAGCCTGCGACTTTTGTATATTAATTCTGACTGACTCGATACTCATTTTGAATCTTTTGTTACTAATGTATTTGTATATAAAAGTATGTGTCGAGTCCTGGAATTTACTTTTAATCAGCATATGGTTTCTGCACTACTCTGCTCGTGCCAATGGTTATGACTTCGTTCGCCGGTACCCGGCCGGTTTTGAGATCGTGCGCGTTGTGACAAATTCGGCGGTATGATGTGTTACGGTTTCGAGACCTCGCCATAGGGCCGGTTACCGTTTATGGCGTTATGATGTGATATGGCATCGATTTGTTCGATGATTTGATGTGTGTGATATTATGATGTGTTCGGAGATGTACGGAGATTTGAAAACACGGAGTATGATGTGTTGTGGCACCGGCGTCGGGGGGTGACCACGTTCTGAGCCTTATGCATGACTTTTATTTGCATTACGTACATTTGCATTACGCACGGGTTTGATTTGTTATACATATTTGTTTTGTATCTTCGACTCCGGCCATGATTTGGATTCTGTATCTCTGCTTTACATACTCGGTACTTTTTTCCGTCGACCCCCTTTCTTCGGGGGCTGCGTTTCATGCCGCGCAGGTACAGGCGCTCAGTTGGGTGATCCCCCGGTTTAGGCTATCCATTCTGCTACTTTGGAGTGCTCCCCTCGATCCGGAGCCCATATTTGGTATATATGTTGTGCTATGCACATTGTACATTGTATTTGTTCGGGTACGGCGGGGCCTGTCCGTCATATGTTCGTATGTTTGTGCGTTCTGTATGTGTAGAGGCTGTAGTCATATTTGTGGGTCATGGGTCCGGTTGGTTCGTATGTGATTCTGTTTTGCGTCCTTAAGCGGCCCCGTATGTTACTATAGCCTATATGGCCCACATGTTTGTATGTATGCGTATGTCTGGGCGATGTGCATTCCGCCAGCTTTGACTTTGATATGATGAGTTTGCACGGGCGACCGCTTAGGGTAGCATCCGTTTCAGTATTTGTATGATGTCCGCTATTTGCTATCAGTACGAATAATGTCTGTTGAGTCTGGATACGTCCTAATATGACAATTTGGTTCGTAAGTTTGTTTGGGTGCCTAAGTAGGGCACCGATCGCGGCCTACGGAGGCCGGGTCGTGACAAAAGTGGTATCGAGCGGTTTGTCCTCGGAATGTCTACGGGCCGTGTCTCGTAGAGTCTTGTTTATCGGTGTGTTGTGCACCACATCTATAAACGGAGGCTACGGACATTTAGGGTGTTGCCTTTCTTTGGATCTTAGATCGTGCGATAGAGCCGACCGTAGGAAATGAATTCCTTTTTCTTTTTACTAACCTTTGGTTTCGGTAGAAGAACGGTATTGACGAACGGTGGCGATAATATTGGAAGCTATACGGTACACGGGTACGTAATGGTATGAAAGATGTGTGTTGGGGAAGTCATTTGAAGTATGATTGAAATATAAAGTTGAAGGTTGAAAAGGAAAATAAATAGGAAAGTGCCTTGCGTATCTGAGTTATGTATGTGAGGTAAGCCTCGACATTTTCATAATGTACTTGAAATTATTAGCCTTGTGTGGCTATGATACGCTATGATACGTGTGTATATATGTTGGCCCTGTGAGGCATTGTTGGTATTTCCGTGTACAGGTGTTGGGTTAGTAAGAAGTACAGAGGAACCTCTGCCCAAATTTTTCCAGCATTATAAAAAGAAAAATGAGACGTACGTTCTTAACATGTCTTGAAAGTCGATATTGATAGAGTAAATCTATTACGTTGGATTAAAGATTTCAGAGATACTCTCCATGTCATTCGTAAGAAGCACCGTCCTTATGTGGGAAATTCTATTTCGAGAAAGTATGTATGAGCAGCAATGTGCAACTTATTTAAACTTGTGGGATGTGTGGAATTTGACATATGGACGAAGGTAAGTATTGAGGACTTAGATAAGGAGCGACACGGTACGTATATGGTTAGAAAAGTGAAAGACTCCTTTTTAGATCGGGGTGGGACCCGCTATGAAAATTTTCCGAAAAATTTGTTAAGACCCCGATTTGCCCTAGAATTACGTGACAAAGATCGTGTGGGGGAGTGGACGTGACTATCCCAGCATTAAGATACTAAAACGCCTTAAAGCTTCGAGGTTAAGCGTCTTGGGGCCGGAACAATTGCAGGATGGGTGACCCCCAGGAAGCGTGTTAAGGTGATAAATGAAAGATGCAGATTTGTGGTATTATAAATGAATTGGGGTAAGATGTAAGGTAAGTTGAGATGATATGTTGAGGTAGGGCTAGCTACGAAAGTATGGTTGAGGTAAGCTAAACGGAGTGTGGCAAATTAAACGCAAAAGAAGGTGGAAGGTTGAGAGAGGGAAACGCCCTTATCTTAAGAAAAGGATATGGTTAAGTAAGATTTTATTCGATGTCTCCTCGCCTATAAATTATTTTGTGATAACAAGTAAATTGTGTAGGGAGGA
This sequence comes from Lycium ferocissimum, assembly GCF_029784015.1. Taxonomy (NCBI): domain Eukaryota; kingdom Viridiplantae; phylum Streptophyta; class Magnoliopsida; order Solanales; family Solanaceae; genus Lycium; species Lycium ferocissimum. The sequence goes on from NW_026726566.1 coordinate 45,133, forward strand.
ATTGAGAGAAGGATTTAAATGAGAATTCAAAAATCACGTGAATAGATATCTTTGATAAATCGTATTGTCATGATAAGACGATGGTAAGGAGAAAAGGTTATGTGCATAGGTATAAGAAAGTAAGAAAGGGGCCTAAAGGCTATTGTACAGGGTAAACAGAATTCCGTAAGGATACAGACTTATTTGCTATAGCCGATTGGATGCTTTGATGAAATGATTCAAGGTACAAAGATTAGAGTGAGTAATGGAACGTTGACAAGGGAATTTTCGTAAGTCACGGAAACATTAGTGAAAGTGGTCTGACTCTGATCGTGATTCTGTATGCCATACTTCTGCACCTCCGATTTTGATGAAACTCTGTCTAGTATGATTACGTTTACGATATACGTACGTCGAATACATTTTTTGATATACAACGTCGCTTTGATTATGAGTTTGTTTGATGACGTCGTATGATTACGTCGTTCACTACGTACGTACCGAAATTACAAATTTGTCGATATATTCTCTGTACGTCTGACTTCGATCACGGATCTGTTCGACATACTCCAATACGATTAATTCTGGTTACGGATCTGTCCGACATAGTTCAGTATATCTAATTCTGATTATAGATCTGTCCGATATGCTTCTGTGCGTCTGGCTTAGATCATGAATCTGTTTGATATGATGTATGATTTCGCCTTACTTACCATGCTTCGATTCGGATATGACTCCGTCGACATACTTCGATCTTCTGGTTCTGATGAAGATTTTGTTCGTCATATGTCCTATTTAAGATTATGCAAACCGTTGGACTGATAAAGATTTTGAGCAGCCCTAATATGGTAATATCGGACAAGGATAAAGGGAGTTAGGAACGAATACCCTTACAAGCGCCCTGAACAAATACGAGTATGTAGTTGGCACATGGGCCTCCCCAACCTATCATGTTTCCCCACGCGGTAGATTCAACATTCGAGGACGAATGTTCTAAAGGGGGGGAGGATGTTACATCCCGTGTTTTTGCATATTTGGAAAGTTTGGAAATAACCTTGGTTTGTAAGGAATAAGGTCATGTTTGAATTTTTCTTAATATGTGTATGTCGGTTATGGAAACTTGAATGCGAAAATAATGGAGAAGGTTAAGGGCAAATTTGGAATTTTGGAAATTTGTTTCGGGAAGTACAAAACAAAATTAAAAGGAATTGGGCTAAAAAAAAATAAAAAGAAATTGAGGCCCAAAAACTGAGGGTGGCCGGCCATATGGTGGCCTTGGCCCAACCCATATAATTAATCATGTGATTAATTATATAAGTGGGATAAGCTTTCAAGAAACTTCAAGAAATTAAAAGAAAAGAAGAGAAAAAGAAGAAGGAGCATTCGGCTCCAAGAGAGAAAGAGAAAGAAAAAAAAAAAAAGAATTTCCTAGCCTTCAATCTTGATCCAAAAATCTTGTTCTTTGTGAATTCTTAACAAGCTCAAGATCTCTCAAGGTGGTGATATAATTGGTTTAGCGAAAGAAGTGACGTTTGGCAAAGTTGAAATTGAAGAAAAAGGTAAGAATTCCATTTCTTGTGTTATGGAATAAGTTTTCATGATATAATGATTAGGAGTAGATGAGAATTATGGGAGTATGGTGTGTGTGTGCATGGCGTGTGTGTGTGTGTAACATGTGTGTGTGCCATGTTGTGTGGAGGGAGAATGAATTCAAGTTCAATTAGTTTGTTAGTTGTGTTGTTGTGACCTTAGTAATGTAAAGAAAGGTTTAGTGAATCAAGTTGGTGTTGAGAATGGTTGTGAGTTATTATGGGGAATTACATGATTTTTATATAGTTTTTATATAATTATGAAAGTAAGGTTTTAGAATGTGAATTGTGATTATGTTATGGTTAATGAACTTGAAGGATGAGACAATATAATTTTGTAGTTTGGTTGCATTTGTGAAGTTTGGCATGGAATTATGAGTTTGATGGAAATGTTGCATATTTTGTGGAATAATGAGAAATGTGTCAATTGCATTTGAACGGTCTTGAATTAGTGGATGAATATGGAAACGTTGATATTGGATGGAAAGTTGTGAAGTTGGAATGATAGTTAATGCTTTGTGTGGAAAAAAGACTATTTTTGTTAATATATGTTTTGTAGCGATTATTGGTGTTGTTGTTGTTGTTGATGGTGTTGTTGGGTTGTTGTTGTTGGTATATTGAGCCGAGCTACGTCTCGGGGGTGCTATACGTATGGGGAGAATGCTGCCAAAATTTTGGTAGACAAGTATTAAGATTGAAAGTTAAAGTCTCGTGAATAGTAGCGGTAAATGTGACCATTTGCGGATTCTAGGCGAAACGGGATTGGAGATAAAGCGAGCATAAGACGTCCGTAAGGTATGTAAAGCTTACCTATTCTTCATATGGCATGTCTAGACCTATTAGGCCGAAAACGGAACCTCGGGGATAATTCGGCTCTTGGAAATCCGAGTTTGATTTTGCGTACTATTCATTCGAACGCAATTGAACTATAATCCTTATATTTGGCTAAAAGAATGCTTACACCTTGGTAACTCTCGCAAATGTATTTGAATCACTCAGAAACTCTTATGAATAACCTTTGGGAGCCTAATGTTTGTAATTTATGTTCGCCGCCTCGACTTGACCCGAGGTGGGCCGCTTGAGTCCCGAGGCTTCCCTTATTTGATTCGTTTGACTCGGTTCGTATGATATGGAAAGAAACGTTTGCCTATGACTCTAAAGTCCATTTGAAATGCCCCATAATGATATTTGAACGTTTGTCATTACGAATAATACTAAATTTTCCGAGAATGACCTACGATGTGTTTTGAGAAAAACTGATAACTTAAAAGCCTGCGACTTTTGTATATTAATTCTGATTGACTCGATACTCATTTTGAATCTTTTGATACTAATGTATTTGTATATAAAAGTATGTGTCGAGTCCTGGAATTTACTTTTAATCAGCATATGGTTTCTGCACTACTCTGCTCGTGCCAATGGTTATGACTTCGTTCGCCGGTACCCGGGCCGGTTTTGAGATCGTGCGCGTTGTGACAAATTCGGCAGTATGATGTGTTACGGTTTCCGAGACCTCGCCATAGGGCCGGTTACCGTTTATGGCGTTATGATGTGATATGGCATCTGATTTGTTCTGATGATTTGATGTGTGTGATATTATGATGTGTTCGGAGATGTACGGAGATTTGAAAACACGGAGTATGATGTGTTGTGGCACCGGCGTCGGGGGGTGACCACGTTCTGAGCCTTATGCATGATTTTTATTTGCATTACACATTTTGCATTACGCACGGAGTTTGATCGGTTATCTTTGTATTTGTTTTGTATCTTCGACTCCGATTATGATTTGGATTCTTGTATCTCTGCACACACATACTCGGTACTTTTTTAAATCTTGACCCCCTTTCTTTGAAATTTCACGTTTCATCTTAGCGCGCGGTACGGACGCTCAGTTGGGTGATCCCCCGGTTTAGGCTTCCTATTCGCTTTACTTTGGGTGCTCCCCTCGATCCGGGCCATATTTGGTATATATGTTGTGTTATGCATACTTTGTACATTTGTATTGTTCGGAATGCACCCCGGCGGGGCCTGTCCGTCATATGTTCGTATGTTTTATGCATTACGTATTTGTAGGGCATGGTCATATTTGTGGGTCATGGGTCCGGGTTGGTTCGTATGTGATTACGCATTTTTGCGCTTAAAGCGGCCCCGTATGTTACTATAGCCTAGATGGCCCCGTATGTTTGTATGTATGCGTGTGTACGGCGATGTGCATTCCGCCGGATTTGATTTTGATATGATGAGTTTGCAGGCGACCGCTTAGGGTAGCATCCGTTTCAGTATTTGTATGATGTCCGCTATTTGCTATCAGTACGAATAATGTCTGTTGAGTCTGGATACGTCCTAATATGACAATTTGGTTCATAAGTTTGTTTGGGTGCCTAAGTAGGGCACCAGTCGCGGCCTACGGAGCTGGGTCGTGACACAAATGTTGTGGCTGATGCTCTTAGCCTAGATCTATGGGAAGTTTGTGTGATGTTCGGCTAGAGAAGAGAGAAATAGCTTGTGAGCTCGGCGGTTAGCTAGCCTAGGAGTTCGAGTAGTGGACTCGAGGTAGCATGGGAGCTACCGATTTCGAAATTCGGCGGTCTCG
>NW_026726567.1:0-40131 GCF_029784015.1 Lycium ferocissimum
ACATATGAAAAAGAAGATTAAACCTTACCTTTTCCACTTAACTCCACAAGTTGGCTAGGGTTGTAAATGGCACAAACAAATGGTTTGTTGACTCCAACAACTACTCCATGTTAATAAGGACCTCCCACTTGGTTGAATTGCTAGAAGAAAATTATTTTTTGATCAATTTTTCATGGACCTTGTTCGGCTTTTGCCATGGCCGAATGGCTTCTCTTGTTTTTCTCCAAGGTTCTCTAAGCTTCTGAGGGGTGAAGATGATGAATATAATTAATAGTCATCTTTTAACTACATATATTATGCATCCATGTGGACCATGGCCCACACCCCATATTGCACAGCCACTTGGCCCTTTGGTTTCATGAATCAATAACTTTCCTTAATTCACTTTTAACCCCAGATTTTCCTTAGTATTCCATACCAATAGAATCATAAGCAACTTATGCCTTAAAACAAATAAAAGTCTCTACCTCGTATCCCGAAATAGTCTTGTCCTTAACTTATCATGGTGAGCTCGGATTGTCCCAATGTACAAAATACGGGATATAACATCTTACACATAGTCCCGTTGAAACTCAGAATCGCAGAGCAGCAAGGAAATTCGCATTGTTGTCAGCCATCTAGTCAAAGTGAGCAATGCAATCAAGCTGACAGCAAGAAAAGAAAAATAGTGGGAAAGAGAAGGGGTGGTCTTATCGATGAAAGGGATTGATTAAGAAGAAGAAGAAGAAGAAGAAGAAGAAGAAGAAGAAGAAGAAGAAGAAGAAGAAGAAGAAGGAGAAGAAGAAGAAGAAGGAGAAGAAGGAGAAGAAGGAGAAGAAGGAGAAGAAGGAGAAGAAAGAGAAGAAGAAGACGAAGAAGGAAGAAGAGGAAGAAGAAGAAGGAAGAAGAGGAAGAAGAAGAGGAAGAAGAAGAAGAAGAAGAAGAAGAAGAAGAAGAAGAAGAAGAAGAAGAAGAAGAAGAAGAAGAAATTCCTCTAATTAGAAGGAATTCTAAGAACAAAGAGGAGGGAGAAATGGAAAGCACTCAAAATCTCAAATCTGAAGGAGACAAGAGTGAACAAGTTGAAAATAAAAGTTGGAGGGAGAGGCAAGAAGGAGATCAAGATATTCAACTTTCTTCTCAAAAGAAAATAAAAGTGGTGTTAAATGAGGAACCTGGTTCTTCAAAGAGACAAAAAGGTAAAGACAATCTACAGCAACAGAAGGTTCTTTTCGAGAAAATTCCCGATATAATCTTACAGGAGGTATCTAGGATGAAAGAGTTAATAGAGATGGTGGAATTTCAAGGATGGACTCATCTCTTCACTCCATCAACACCCAGCGTGTATGAAGCTGAAATTACTGAACTGTACAACAACTTGGTCAAAATTGATGATGATGCTCTGGCCTTGACAGTAGATGGAAAGGAGTTTGTTCGGACTGAGTCAATTCTCACAAATCTTGGAAGTAAAGACAGATTGAGTGAGAACTGTAATGGGAAAGGGCTCTACTGATTTCAAAAAGGTCATTATAAAAATAGCAAGGTCTGCTACAAAATTGAGTCTCTACAAGCACGAGCTAAAACCTGAGCACCAACTGGTCTTTGAATTCGTCAATAAATCACTTTTGCCAAGAGATACGGAAAGCTCTAGTGTTACTGTCATAGACCTAGTCCTCATGAAAGCTCTAGTATCTTTTAAACCGATCAACCTATCAGCTATCATAATTGAGCGAATGATGAAAGTGGCAAGGATTGTACAAGGTAAAACTAGTCTCCCTTATCGCTTCTTTCTCACAAAGGTACTTATACACTTTCAAGTGAAAACTGGCACTGACCCTATGGGGACAAAAGAGCATCTGGTCTCGCTAGTCACTTTGGAAGACAGTGGTCTCACACCGAAAGCCATTGTATAGATTCATCAGCTGAAAGAAGAAAATACTCTTTTAAAAGCGAAATTAGCTGAAGGAACAGAGGCCTCAGGTTCTAGTACTGAAAAAGCAACTGAAATAGACAAACTACGAGCTGAGAGGGACTAGCTAAAGGTCAAAGTGAATGAATTTCAGGACCAAATTCTAAAGGACCAACAAGCTTTCTATGAAAGAGTTGACAACCTCATTCACGCTCTAAACAGTACCAAGAATCCTTCTTAGTCCCTGTCCCCTTTGTTTAGATGCTGCCCATTTTTTTCATGACGGTTGGTATATTTGTAGTTTGAATTTGTATTTTTGAGTACTGACCAGATTACTTTCCTGTTTTCTAATTTCTACTTGGGAAAATTACATTGTCTTGTGCTTTATTGCTTGCTTATTTTTCTCTAATTCTGCTTGTATTCGTTGCCCCTCTGGGTCTCAGTTAATATGGCTGAACTTCTTACTAGCTTTCAATGCTTTTTGCTGATGCCAAAAGGGGGAAGATGAGTAGAGATGAATAGAATGAATTGGTGTACAGATGAATAGGAACAGTAGGTGATGCTCACGCTGACGGAATAAAGTGGGAAGAGGAGATGCTGAGGGGAGATATGCTGAATAAAAAATAGAGGATTGATATGTACTGATAATGTGGCGATCTGGTTAAGCCTTCTTTGTTTTGTTGTTTTTGCTAACATGTTGCAAGTGTATTGAAAATAATGGTCTGCTTTATAGGGGGAACATTGGGATGCTGGTTCTCAGGGGGAACATCGTCTATCAGTTTGTCATCATCAAAAAGAGGGGAATTGATAAGCTCAAGTGCATTTGTGTTTTAATGATTGTCAAACTGACACAAAACTAGATAGAGACCTGGTATGTGATCTGCTCTCTTTGCACCTTGCACGGTAAGCAGAGACAGCTGTAAAGCCGAGCTACTCAATACACAATTATAGGAGTTGAGCTGGCCCACGCTTTAGGTCAAATATTGAATGAGTGGTCTTTATCCACCCCACATGCTTCCCACTATATATACAACATGTTGCAATATATTGTGTATCAATTGAAAAACCTAAAAATCATCCAAAAATTGTAGTCGTCAGAAGACTCTCCAAGTGTTCAACAAAGCTAATCACAAACTTAAGGACCTATTTTTAGCACTGAATATGCTCTGTTCTCTTAGTTTGTTTTAAGCTTTGTTTCATGTGCTTAAATTGTAAACCTACTCTTCTGTGTTAAGAATTTATTTGTCGGTGTTTTTAAAAGTCTCAAAGTCAGCTAGCTGGAAGTGTGTTTCCATAAGCTTTTAAGTGGTACACTAGGCTAGAGTTAGTCTAGGGCATTAGTGGTCCTTGTATAGAGTTAGTCAGTTGGAGGTGCTTGCAATGGGAGTATTGCAAGGGTGGAGGGACTACGGGGTTAGTTCTTAGGTAACATAAGTGTTATTGTAAGGGTGAGGGATTATGGGAGTTAGTTCCTAGCTTACGATAGAGTTATAACCTAAAGTTGCTCGTATAGTGGAGTTGAAATTCTACTGGGGTAGGTCGTGAATTTTAATCCCTTGACCAAGCAGTTTTCCATAATAACATCTTGTGTCCTTTACTTACTGCACTGCATAAGGGAACTGATACTCAACCAGATCTCTCATATACTATTTGGTGAGCGCACAGCCTGCAACAAAGATGCTTACTGAAAAGACGGTAAGGGAAATTATGAAGATCTCTTCAATGAAAGATTAGGCCCATCCAGGGCCAGTATGTCTATATGAGTATGTGACCCTTTATATGTATGTGCAATTGACCAGGTCTACTCAGAAGACGGGCAGTTGCGGTTAAGATTAGTCGCGAAAATTGCTGGAAGTAGGTACTTGCAATAAAAAGGGAAGCTGAATGGGATGTTAAATGCAAAGTAGTGGGCTAATACCTTAAGGGGGGAATATAAGACGACAAGTATGGGATCATAAGTATGCTTTGTTAGAAGATGGAAAGATAGTAACAAAAACAAATTAGAAACCACCTCAAAGGGATACTACCCTAGCAGAATAATAAGGTGTAAGGTGATTTGATGATAGACGTAGCCTCAGTCATATGTATGACTAGGTGAAGATCGGAAGATAGAACTCAAAGGTAGGAGTTACTCGAAGTTACAAGATAAAGGAGTAATGAGAAGTCCAGTAATAAAGAAACAGAGAAGGATCGAGTATGATGGCACTCAAAGTAAACAATGGACTAAGATAAGAAGTTAGGTGATATAGCCACCGCGAACTAGTCGTATAGATATAAAGTCGTAGCATCGCAGGACAGTTGGGAAAGCCTTAAAGGCAAAAGCATTCAAGTCAGAATCTAGTAACATCTTTGTTGAGGGAAAGATGCGGAGCTAAAAATAGAAGAAGCATGAATGAAAATGAACTATATAGGGGAAAGCGAGTACTTGACAGTAACAACCTATGATGAAAAAGGGTAAACATGTATGATGATATGGAAGTGAAAGGTTATAGATGATACGAGTATTCCAGGCATAGAATATTCAGAATGTAAAGGAACAAAAGTCGCATTATAATTGAAATGGAATAAGATAGACCTAAATAAGGATCTAAAGACTAGTAGTAGTAGTGAGGAGGATAATGAGAAGTAAGTTCGTGTAAGACAGCTTCATTGTATCAAAATGATTAAGGATGGATCTAACACCAAAATGGATACGTTTATCCGGGAAGGTAGTAGAAGGGTATGGAATTATATACTGCAGAAATGATATAAGTATATGAAAGGCCTGCTAATATTAGTATAGCAATTCAACTGGTGAAGCGTAGCATAGTGGAGAATAGCAATAACAAATATGGTATATGTCGGGAAACCTAGGGAATGTACCTCGGATAAAACCCAAGTGGAATATTAGAAAGGGTATTCAGGAAAGGAGTAACCAGGACCAACTATATGTTAATTGTAGCAAGGTAATACGATCTATTCAGAGGTAACAAAAAAGTGTCATGACCTCATGAAGTGGTATTAGTGGACCGATATAAAAGGAATATTGCAGAGTTCGTGGTTCGTTAATAAGAAACCAGAAGCCTGGAAGGCCAATGGAATATATGGATAGGCCATTCTTGTTACATCTCCCATTTCGATACGCCTTTAGTTTATGCTACATTAATCATTTTGGCCTCGAGTTTTGAGGTTCGTCTTCTAAGTTATAGGACGTCGGACATATTTAACCCTTGTATATGAGTTGCCAAGTTTAAGTATTGTAAGTATTAGAAGTAAAATGAATCAGATATAATAATTTTCGTCGAGGTTCAACATTTATTTGAATGAAATACGGTCCAAGCTATAATACCCGTATTTTTAGACTAAAAAATTGGACCGTCCAACATGAGCAAATTTCTTTGGAGCCCGGAGGAATTTTGATCATATTAAAGTATGCAACTAAAGAGATCGGTGGATAAAAGTTTGAGGTGCCGAAATAATTTAGGACTCAATAAGTGTGACCACGGTGATTGAGAATAATATTTGGTGTATGTATCAATAGGCTATGGCTTAGAGTTCTACCACATGATTATGATAATGAATATATGAAGTGTGTTGAAAGTGGTCCATGTTTAAGTAGATTGAGATAAAAAATTAATTATATGTGTAATTGGTTAAAAGTGGGAATAAAGTGGAACAATAAAGAAATAATTACTGTATTAATTTGGATTAAGTGGATAAGTGTAGGAATTTGCCATGTCCACGTGGGATCATGGCAAGTAGAATTTTGATGAATTGTAATGTATAGGTATGTTGGGTGTCACATCTAACATAAGTATGATGGTCTCTTTCAACAAACAATCCAATATAATGTTGTAAATCATTTTGATGCCAATGTTAGGTGAGAATCCACCAACAATTATAATTAAGCTAAAACAAATACATCTTGATGTGGAGCTAATTGTTATTAAAATATCCTATGGAAACTTGATCCATTTTTTTCCCTACAATAGCCTCTTCACTTTATATATACATAGGCAGCAACAAGATCCCGGAGGGCTGACACTAGTTCCTTTGGGGGAAGCAGTGTATAATTTTTCTCAAGACCCAATATTCGGGGTTTGCTCACCGCTTCGATCTCGTTATTCCATTTTATCGCGTTGTTGGATCCGGGATTTCTTCTAAGTGAAGTAAGGTGGAAGAAGATTATTTCTTGGCATATAAGGTAATAATTCTCCTCTCCTACGTATATTTAAATTCATCCGGTTCATAGCTAAATTGTGAGATGAGAACTACGGAATTAATGGCGGAAATCGGGTAAGTTGTCATTGTTGTTATTATCATATGGGCTATTTTGTGATTGTTATGAGTTGTTTTGTGGGCTTGAATATCATGGGAACTGGCTATAGTTATAGTTATTGTTGTTGCGGTTGTACTACGTATATACAAAAATAAAGAAGTATATACAACAGTTATATTGGGCTGCTTTGAGTTTATAATTGTGTTGTTGTGCTTGGAAGTTAGAAGGAGGTAAATGGAGGTTGCTGTTGATGTTGTGGATATTATTTATTGAGCTGGGGTTGGTTATGAAATAGGGAAATGCTTCCCGACTCTTTTTTTCTTAGACTAGTTATCATTGATATAACTCGTATATTAGTATTCATTAAGTTAATGGACGTATTGTCATTGTTTAGGTTGAAGTGCTAATTGAGGTGAATTCATTATTGAGTGCGTATTGGCGACAAGAGGTATGTTAAGGCTATCCCTTTCTTTTATTTTGAAGTTCCAAAGAATTCTATTCCTAGATGCTTTAAAGATACTCATATCTTTGGCTTCGTATGCTTATTCATACATAGTTTATGATCTGCAGTCCAGAGTTCAGAGTGATCTTTCACGAATCTTTCATGCATTTACATCTATGTACAGCTATTTTCTCACACCGAGCCGCGCTATAGTCGGCCGGTACGACACTTAGATGTGCACACCACTGTAGTGGGTACGTTATGAGGTTACCCCGGACGTGGGATGATATGATATATGGATCGGACTGTAAGTTCCGCAGCACTAACATCTATGAATCGGGCTATAAGTTCCACAACACTAACAGTTATACTATGATATATGTATATGATTTTTGAAGAAAGCATGCATATCATACGCCCTCAAAGGCACTTTCAGTTATACAGAGTTATACAGACACTTCCAGATATACAGTCACACAGATACATTCAGATATATATAGAAACACTCTTATGTCTCAGATTCCTTTCATGATTCTTACGTATATGTTGTTTCCATGCCTTACATACTCATTACATTGTCCGTATTGACTCCCCTATTGTTTAGAGGATGCGTTTCATGCCCGCAGGCTCTGAGATACAGATTGGTGATCCATCTATCAGGATGTCAGCTCAGCGGATGAGGTTGATGCACTCCATTTGTTCCGGAGATGCTAAGAGCCAACATGGTCTTACGTATATATATATATATATATATACACTTATGTGTGCATATGTGTATGGGTATGGCGGGGCCCTGTCCCGGTCACGTTGTGTTATGTTTTCCAGTAAAGGCTTGTAGATAGTTATGTATTGTCAAATGACGTCCAGGCTTGTGCTTTCACATGTTGTAACAAGTAGTTATGATAGCGTTATCGGCTTGTGCAGTATGCTCAGCATATTCATGCAGATGAGTCTTTCAGATTAGTTAATACACGCATGTTCCTTATGAGTTTATTGAGAGTCATATGATGGCCCTATCAGCCCCTCTATGTTTATGTTGATGTTACAGATGCATGTCAGGTGGTGCCTGACTAGTATGGCTAGGTGCCCGTCATGGTCCTCCAGTTTGGGAAATGACAAAAGTGGTATCAGAGCAGTTATGTCCTAGGGTTGTCTACAAGCCGTGTCTAGTAGAGCCTTGTTTATGGGTATGTTGTGCGTCACAGTTATAAACAGAAGGCTGCAGGGCATTTAGGATGGTTACCTTCCTTTCTATCCTAGATCGTGCGATAGAGCTAAGTCAAAGGATATAATATTTCCAACCGTAACCTTGATTGTTTTGTAGTTGTGAGATGGCTTCTATGGGGAAGAAGGCTGCTAGTGCAGGGGCTTCCAGAGTCAGCCATTCTTATGATCTGGACCCATCAGAGAATATGCCCTCTATCGAGACAGATCCATCAGATATTATGTCCTCTATAGAGACAGATCCGTCTGAGATCCAGGAGAAACCCGCTGAATAGGTAAGGGATGGACAAGTATTGGGAGATGACCATTTATGTAATCCCAGATTGACGGTATCCGCAGAACGAGGGTCAAATGAGAACAGTGGTAAGTCTGGGAGAGTCAGTATAATTGGTACATTTGTAGACGGTGTGGGTGTCACAGAACAACCTGTGGAAGAGCAACCAGATGAAGAACTCCCCCAACTCCCATTGGACCTAATTCTACCGGATCAGAGTTCTTTAGTGGGGTCAAGGTAAGGGTTTCCCTTTGTTACACCTTGGAAAATTTTTTGTTAACATACAGTGAGTAGACTAACGAAGGGGACGACGCATACGATGTTTTGATAAGTAATAAATAGTATTTGATGATCCTAATCGAGATTTCAAAGACATGTGAGGTAAGGGGAAGGAAGTTGTTAATGAAAGCAAGGGATGTGTTGTGTGTCAGGTAAGATTTACAAGTTTCAAGTTAATGATGGCTTAATGATGTTTTGGGGAAGAGTGATAACGACCCTTAGGTTGGTATTGAGGTGTTAAACAAGTGTTAAGAAGGTTCCATAAGGATTGGAGATCAAACGAGTCAACGAGAATGATTTCGGAAGAACTGGGCATTATACGGCCCAACATACTGGCCGTATGTCTGGCCATATAATCAGTCCAGGATGGCACACCTCACTGGACCAGATCTACGGCCAGACATACGGTTATTATAATTTATACGGACCGTATCTTGGTCCGTAGAATGTGGTCGGGCCAGATTTTAAAGAATGATATAAGGACCCTCTCTCTCATTTATTCCATTTCATTTCTCTTCTCCACAACTCAAGAAACCTCTAGAATTCTCTCCATTCTTCATCCACAAGAACCCAAGAGAAATCTATGATCAACTTCATCAAACCAACAAAATCAAGAGTATGAAATTCATCAGAGTTCATTCAAGTCAAGAAATCCCATTGGAAGTGAACTAGGGCTTTGGTGCAAGAAGAGTACTTCCACTCAAGGCTTGATCGTACACTATCTAAGGTGATTTTTATGGTATTTCCATGTTGTTAAAGGTACTGAGAAGTTGAAACACTTGGATTGTAGAAGAGTATAGAAAATGGGTCATGAATGTAAGAATAGTGCCATTTCGAACAGAAGCTTGGATTGAGTTGTGGATATTGATATGTTGTGATTAAAAATATGTTATGAATGGCATTCAGAACATGGGATAAGTATTATACATGAGAAAATGTAATAGTAAACTATGACCATGATTATGGAGAAATTGAAGTGAAATTGTGAAATGTGGATAATGTAGATGAATAATGATTGTTGTTTATAATATTATGAATGTTATGATGGATGTTTGGGAGTTGATATGGAATATGGGGAAAGTTGTATAAACAAAGGAAATGCTGCCCAATTTTCTCTAGCTTTAGTAAGCCCGTTCTTATAATCGTTTAACTAATGTTAATGCGAATTCTCTTGAAGGTAGAAACGTGGGCATTGAAGGAGAACGAGCAAGCGCTACAATAGTTAAACGACAAAGGTATGTGAGGCTAGTCCTTTCTTTCTAAGGCATGAATCTTACGACATGATTTTCCTCCTTCTTCAAGAATTTCCTACAATTCGGGAAACTAAGTGTCTATGTTCATGAATAGTCATATGAGATAAGAGATACATTACGAACACGATAATGATGATGATAAGCTTAAGTCTAAAGATTCTAGAGTTCATGATATAATGCTTCTACCGAGCTAATGATGTTAACTATGATCCATCGATGTTTTCTTTATGTGCATTCACCTTAAAATGTTAGTCCCTCCATGGTGAGATATAACGATTATGATCACTCCATAACGTAATCGGGGGTTTACAACCTTATGTCACCCCGACATAGCTATAGTTGCCTTCAAGTTCTAATGTATGTTTGGATGGTTAGTGTATAATGATGTTAAGTCATGATATGCCTATGAGATGAATAATAATGATAAGTCTATGATATGTACGATGATATAATTCCACCATGCCTAAATGGCCGGACATGTCACCGCGAAGGCGGGCTGCTTGTGATTCCACAGGGCCCAAATGGCCGGACATGTCACCGCTAAGGTGGGCTGCTTATGATTCCACCGCGCCTAGAAGGCCGGACGCTATCACCAGTAGTGGGCGGCATATGATGGTTACCCGGACGCGGGTTAACGGTGATGATGTATATGTAATATGATGATGTATACGCTATGGTAACACATATGATATGCTTATGTATGATATATGTATGAAATGTATCCGCACTTAAAAAGTACGCAGGTTATATCTTCATCCTATGCCTTATGATTTCTCTATTATGTTCATTTCATTCATGTCTTACATACTCAGTACAATGCTCGTACTGACGTCCTTTTTTTTTAGACGCTGTGTTCATGCCCATAGGTAGACAGGGAGGTGATCCAGACTTGTAGGAGCTATTAGCTGACTTGAGAGCACTCCATTGTCCCGGAGGTGCCATTGACATATTCTTTTGTGCATATATATATATATATATATATATATATATATATATATATATATATATATATATTTGGGCATGACGGGGTCCTGTCCCGTCTATATGTCTAATACTCTAGTAGAGGCTCGTAGATACGTATGTGTGGGTAGTATGGTCTCATAGATTCTCATCGTATGTATATATTATTTTGATAACCGAAGGGCTTATGTATATAAAGTGAATATGTTTCAAATGAAAATAGTTTTCTATGATTATGAGCATAAAAAATGTGAATGAACGCAGGATGAGTAATAGAATGAGCGGTGCTCGGTGGTCGGCCCCGGGTACCCGTCATGGCCCTAGTCGGGTCGTGACAAAAGTGGTATCGGAGAAGTTCAGTCCTAGGAAGTATTTACGAGCCGTGCCTAGTAGAGTCTTATTTATGGTGTGTTGCGCGCCATGCTAATAAACAGGAGGCTACAGGACATTTCGAAAAAATAACCATCTTTCATCTTAAGAGATCGTGCGATAGAGCTGTGTTATAATATTTTCTCCTCCCTAATAGTGTGCTATGATTTCAGAAATGCCGCCAAAGGGAAAAGCTAAAGCTGCCCAGAAGGGCAAGACTACGATGAAAAGACGGGTAGAAAGAGAGCCGCCAATGAATGTAGAAGAGGGTGAATCATATAATGAGGCTCCGTCTAATGCTTCTTCTACTCCGCCTATTATAGAAGAACAAGAAGGGGCTTCTGCTCCAGCTCCTATGCCTCCAGTCCCTCCACCGGCTACTTCGGGTCAACAAGTGACCGAAGCGATTCATCTATTGATGCAGTTAGTTGCCGTCCAGGCACAACGGCAAAATGCGGGTCCAAGTGATCGGGCAGCTAGTACCAGAGCCCGTGATTTCATGAGTTTAAATCCTCCGGAGTTCTTTGGGTCAAAGCTGGATAAAGATCCGCAAGGCTTTATTGATAAAATGTTGAGGATATTGAAGATTATTCATGCCTCCGAAACTGAATCTGTGGAGTTGGCATCTTATAGACTCCGATATGTGGCGGTATTATGGTACAATAATTGGATGTCATCAAGAAAAGAGAATGTGCCTCCTCCCGTTTGGCAAGAATTCGTAGATGCCTTCATCCGCAACTATTTGCCACCCGAGATCCGTCGAGCTAGAGCGGATAGATTCCTAATTTGAAGCAAGGAAATATGAGTGCCCGGGAGTATAGCCTTTAGTTTAATTCTTTGGCTAGGTATTCTCCGACTATGGTGGCCGACATGGGAGATCGGGTGCATAGATTTGTAAGTGGCTTAGGGCCACATTTGTTCAAAGACTGCTTGACGGCTTCGTTGCAAGATGGGATGGATATTTCTCGCATTCAAGCCCATGCCCAGAATTTAGAAGGACAACAACATCCATAAATGGGTGATCGTGATGTGGATAGAGGGCAAAGCAAGAGGGCCAGATCTATGGGGGCAGGTAGTGATTATAGAGGGGGATCAAGGTAGTCACATTCTAGACACTCAGGCCAGTCGGTGACTAGTGCACCTCCACGATTTACGGGTAGGAGATTTGATCGCCCCATTCTTTCAGGACAGGGTCAGAGTTCGAGAGCTTCAGGTTCCCAGTTTGAGGGTGATTATAGCCAGAGGAACCACCAGTCCCATTATGTAGCCAGTGCAAAAAATTACACTCGGGGCCATGTCGCCAGGGCATAGATGCTTGCTATATTTGTGGGCAGACTGGACACTTGATGTGTGATTGTCCTTCGAGGTATGGTAGAGGTGGGGTTCAGCCCACAGGATCAGCAGCTGGCTTTTCTTCAGTGCGCCCGGTAGGGCAGACTTCCCAGATTCCAGTAGGCCGAGGTAGAGGCTGAGGGGGAGTATCTATTTCAGGTGCCACTCAGCCCCGCATGCATGCTTTAGCCGGACGACAGGATCTCGAGTCCTCCCCGGATGTGGTTACAGGTACATTATTCGTATTTTCCCATGATGTGTATGCATTGATAGATCTGGGTTCTACCCTATCTTATATTACTCCATATGTTGCTGGTCGTATTGGGGTGAAACCCGAGCCAATTAAACCTTTTGAGGTATCTACTCCGGTTGGTGATCCCGTGATAGCTAGACAAGTGTATAAAAATTGTGTAATTGTGATAAGTGGCCGCCAGACTAAAGCTGATTTAGTTGAGCTAGAAATGTTGGATTTCGATGTGATTATGGGTATGGATTGATTGGCCTCATGTTATGCTAATGTTGATTGCCAAATGAAAGTAGTTCGATTTCAATTTTCGGGAGCGCCCGTGCTTGAATGGAAGGGTAATACAGCATCCCCAAGAGGTAGGTTTATTTCCTACCTTAAGGCAAGAAAGATGATGGCTAAGGGGTATATTTATCACTTAGTCCGAGTTCATGGCACCGAAGCAACGTCGCCAACTTTCCAATCCATTCCGGTAGTGAATGAATTTTTTGATGTATTTCCAGATGAACTGTCAGGCCTTCCTCTGGAAAGAGAAATTGATTTCGCTATTGATGTGTTGCCGGACACCAATCCTATTTCTATTCCTCCTTACCGAATGGCTCTGGCAGAATTGAAAGAGCTAAAGGCACAGTTGAAAGATTTGCTTGAGAAGGGGTTTATTAGACCCAGTTCATCACCGTGGGGAGCACCTGTCCTATTTGTAAGAAAGAAAAATGGCTCCCTACGAATGTGCATCGATTATAGGCAGTTGAATAAGGTGAAGAATTACCCAACTCATGATCTTGAATTGGCTGCAGTTATTCATGCATTAAAGATATATATATATATATATATATATATATGTTTTGGGCATGACGGGGTCCTGTCTCGTCTATATGTCTAGTTCTACTAGAGGGTCGTAGATATGTATGTGTGGTTAGTATGGTCTCACAGATTCTCATCGTATGTATATATTATTTTGATAACCGAAGGGCTTATGTATATAAAGTGAATATGTTTCAAATGAAAATAGTTTTCTATGATTATGAGCATAAGAAATGTGAATGAACGCAGGATGAGTAATAGAATGAGCGATGCTCGGTGGTCAGCCCCGGATACCCGTCATGGCCCTAGTCGGGTCGTGACATCGTTGTTGGAACTTCAGGACATCGGTGCTTATATAAGGAAATAAAGTTTATCGTTCAGTCATTTTGAAATATTACAGGTAAGTTATGTAATATGAGTATTAATTGTAGTAGTAAATCCAGATTCACTTATAAGGTGTTAAAGAACAACAAGATAAGGGGAAAATATGATTTACGAGTACGTAAACCTCCGTGAAGGGAGTTGATTGATGAAATGTTTAGAAGGAAAAAGATGGAATTCTAGAAAGAGTGTTCAGATACAACTTATGAGACGAGCTTTATTACTTTACATTCTTTTATTGTAATAAGCCCTGTGTGGTTGAGTTGTACATCATATGTGTTTCTATATGTGGCCTTCTGAGGCATGAGATGTGTTTTCTGGGCTGTGTGGAGGTTTGGGATTGTTATATTTATAGAGGAAACTCTACCGAAATTTCTCAGGAATCTAAGAGGAATTGTGGAAACTTTTAAGTAGGATTATGGAGAGAAGAAAGAAAGGGCCTAGTAGCTAGTGATTAGAGATGAAGTTAGTAGTCAATTGCGGGATAAATGTAGCAAGTAAATATTAAGCTGGAAGGAACGATGATTAGGTCGGGATAGGATAAGAAACATGCAAAGGAAAAGCGATGTGTTTGGGGTAGAAAGAAGTTTTATATACCAAGGAGAATTAAAAAGATAAGCATTCCAGAAGAAGTTTGCAAATTAGAAGAATTTGACTAGCCCTTTTATGTTTTTCAAAGATTGAATTATGAAATGAACTTATATATATGTATAGGCCTATGCATGTAATACCGATTCATATTATTAATTTAGATTTCACACGATAGTTATAGCGGGGAAACTTTTAAGTCACTATGGGCCAGCCCTATTGACCTTAGTGATACCTCGAGATAATAGATTGAAAGGGATATGTTTACTAAAGCTCCTTGCCTAGTAATTGGTTGATCTTATGACTGCAGTTGCGTTCTGAGTTACAGTTCAGGTTATTTATCCTGGAACTTACCCGAATGGTTACACGATAAGAGTTTGTTATTACTGATATGAAAGAAAGTGATAGATGCAGGAAGGAAGAGATTCAGACAATGATAATGAAAAATGAGATAATGTTGATCAACGAAACAAAATAACGATAAGTGACGAACGTCCAGTATGTGTGATAAGAAAAAGAAAAACATGTTGGAGACAGAGAAAGAAAGGTAGAAGTGAGGCAAATAAAAGGAATGTCTACTAGAGGAGTAACCCAATGAACAGAGTACGAGAGATAATCAAACTCTATGGATATCCTAGTACTAAGCAAGAATGTTAATAGGTGTTATGAAATGATTGGGATTTTGAATCGTATTATAAGTAATGTGTGACTATTAGATTATAACGAGGGCTATGGGATTATTTGTTGAATAAATTATCTTATGCATAAAGAGTGACTTTACGCATAACATCTCTCCAAAGAATTCCAAAAGGACCACATACTACCCTGTTACTAATATATCGAGATAGCAGAGGACAATGCTCCTATGACAGTGTGAACTGATAGGAGAAGATTATGGAATGATTGACGTTGAGCCTTAAGTTATAGTTTTACTAAAAAGAAGTCAATGGTATTCTGGAATATGCTTATGACTATTGTACTATGAACAAAATCATTTGAGCAACAGGATGAGAAGCGAGACAAAAGAAAAAACAAGGTTTGTCCGTAAATGATCGGTGGACTGACTTTACATGTATGTCAAGACAGTAACAAATGGAATCGCATCCCCAGTGAGTTATGCGGAACCATGTGGTAGCGGACGCTCTTAGTCGTAAATCCATGGGTAGTTTATCATACTTGCAGCCAGAGAAGAGAAAGATGGCTCGTGAAGCTCGTCAATTAACTAGCCTTGGAGTTCGGTTGTTGGACTCAGGTGATACAGGGGTCACTGTCTAGGATACCACGACGTCATCTTTGGTAGCTGAGATAAAGGAGCGTCAGTATGAGGATCCTATTTTAGTTCATTACCGAGATACGACTCCTCAAAAAGAAAAGACACCCTTTGTGATTATAGGAGATGGAGTTCTCAGGTATCGAGGTAGATTATTGTTACACCCTGCCCTCTTGGAGCATGAGCACACCACGTATTTCACCATATTAATAGAGTATCGGAGACGTCCCGTGAAGTCTTGAAAGGTACAAGCCATGGGAAGTACGTAACAATGAAGTAAAGGATGAATTATGATCTCGTAAGCCTTAACCGGGAAGAACAACCTTGGAACCAGGGGACATGGCCCTTATCAAGTATAATTAATGATAAATATCATGTAAGGGAAGTTTCGGAAGGTTCCGGGATCAAGTGGATTGAAGAAAAGAAAGTTAATGGGACTTTGGAAGATGTTGGTGAAATTTCAGAAGCAAATTTTGGTCCAACTAGATAGGAGTGTAGCTTTTAGCATACAAGGAGTTTTGAGGTGATTCAAGAGCCTAAAATGAAATTCGTCGAGTCTAGTTTCCAACGCAACAAACCGTTCATTAATATCACATCGGAGTAGGAAGTTAAGAGCATTTAAAACGAACTACCAGAAGCCCGCGAACCTACGCGGAGATTCTAGAAACCACTTAAAAGCCCACTAATTTTGGCCCATCAACCCAAACCCGATTTGGACTACTATATATACCCCCTTCAGTCATCTAAATCACCTCATTTTTCACCATTTCTCATCTCTACGCTGTCACGACCCAACCAGAAGGCCATGACGGGCACCCGGAGATAACCTACTGAGTACCTCTAAGCATACATCTCATAATCATTTCTGAGTGGACCCCAATGGTACCTCATGGTTGTCACAACCTATAAGGACACATACCACAACATAATGCTGCATCTCTAAATAATCATCAACAATTATGCTAATCATCACAAACCGACAAGGCTACCAATATATTATACAATAATATGAACTGGTGGAGCTATAAAACGTCTAATTGTACACACACGTCTACGAGCCTCTGCATAGAATACAAATGATCATAAGGACCAATACCAAATAGACTGCAGCTCCGAAGTAAGTGGAGTGCTCTTGAGAATCCGCTGATAAAACACCTACGGGTCTGATCTGTCTCCCTGCCTACCTGCGGGCATGAGCGCAGCGTCCACAAGAAGGGACGTCAGTACGAATAATGTACTGAGTATGTAAGGCATGAAAATAACATAAGAAGAAACGTGGAACATAACATGAGACCAAGATAACCTGTCATCTGGGAACGTACAATATGTAATGCTTGAATCTTAGAAATCATATGTAAGTAACACATGCACGTATATATATATATATATATATATATATATATATACATATAATATAAATGTTAGTGTTGCGAAACTGTCACGACCCCAATTACCGATCGTGCGGGCACCTACCTTATTATCACTAGTAGGCGAACTCTTACCCATTTATCCATTAATCATTAGCCAATTTCAACTTCTTTAATCAATTACTAAACAATATATAAGTGAACGAATGAATAAATAAAACAATTCATAATTAATAGATAATATAAGTGCGAAAGTCTTAACTATTAAACCCCCAAGATCTGAAAGTCATCGTACAAAGACTCTAACTAACAATGTCTAAAGAATGAAGTATATCTCAACTATAATAACAAATGATGTCTGGAATAAAAATAGACATCTGGAAAGAGAGATCTTCAGGTGGCATGGCATGGGTAGAAGCTCACCCTCAGATCTGATCGATCAAACTAGCTTCAAGCTAGAGATGAAATCTGGATGAAATCTCTAGAACACAATCTGCACTCAAAAAGGGTGCAGCAAGGTAGTATCAGTACAAACACTATGTACCAGCAAGCATCATAGGCCGACTAAGATTAGTTCATGCATATAAGTATAAAATCAACAAGATAAATAGATAGGCACTTAATACTCAAATCCAAGTCACAGAATATCCCATAACAGAGTCACAACCTAAGATGAAGCTTCTAACCCACAAGTCTATCAAGTTTCAATAATCTCACCTGATAATCACAAGTCCAAGTTCCTTCCCTAGGTAGAGTCACTAATCCACAATTTAACTCAGTCAATGATCATATCAATACCACAACAGCCATTTCAGCAAACCATACCAAAATCTGAACTAAACGAGCCATATAATAATGCAGAATAAAATGTAATGAGGTGCAATGCAAAATATGATGGTGTGCAATGCAATATAATGCAATGCACTGGCCAAATACACACTGTACACACATGCTACTGATGTCATAGCTCAGTAATCATGACCTGCAGGGGACCCATGGTGTCCATGTACCCTCGTTCCAGATCCATTCCTCGGACCCGAGCCATAAATCCTCCACCCGAAAAGAACCTCGGTCGCGGATCCACATCATGTACCACTCATTTTTGGAATGAACCTCAGACCACGAGCTCACACCTAGGCCACATCCTCACCCTCGGTCAAATGTGCCTTTTCATATGTATAGTAACATTGTCACATCACTCTCAATGATCAATTCATCAAGTACCGTGTATCAAATAGTATCACAAGTGCAACAAGAAGATTATATTAACTTCTTCACTAATTTCACATCACAATGTAAGTCTCAACGTATTCCAGTTCATTAGTATGTATGGACAATGAGCAATTAGCAATATCAATGTCAACACAAGGCATCATGCCACAAGTCTTCCGAACCATTTCCATCATGTATGAGTGTATGAATGCATAAATGAGTGGAAACATGGTAAATCAATGCAAATCAATAAAGCAACAGTGAAGGTACAAGTCACAAAGCCACAAGTCATATCAAGACTTGGATCAACTCAACCATGAAATGAATCATACAAACTGTCTCAACCAACATAAGAGTCTACGCCCCTCTTTACTTCCTCATATAGCAAGTACGCCTCATAACTAAGTCTTCTATCACCAAGAAACTGGACTCTTCTATATATTATCATCAACAGTAAATCATACATCAAGTGTTCATCTACGTACTATCATAAATATATAAACTACAATTCAGGTCCAAACTTAGTATCCTTCCTTTCTCCGATAATATATGTCATAGTAAGAGAGAACTGAGTACAACATGACAATTTAGGTAATAAGTCTAATCACAAAAATAGGGAAACAAGCCCCCATCAATAACAATCAACCCAATAGAAATCCATCCCGAAATGCCACAGTATGAATAAAACCACACCTTATATTTCGGTACATAAAGGAATGGCGACGAGCCCACAAAATCAAAAGTTATACCAACCTAGCTAATATCCAACCAAAACACCATGTCTGAAGACCTAATCATGCTTTCTCCTGTCAATTCTACACAATACATATGTTTCGCTAATCAAAGTCTAACTAAAGTAAGCCATAACCTACCTGGAATGCCGAGCAACAGTCTCGAATGGCCAAACCTTAGCCTTGCCTTTCTCTTTGGAGAACGTCAAATGATTAATTATGGAATTAAGATTAACCTTTAATCTTAATTTCATGAAATTCTATTCATCACAAGATATTTGAATTCATCTTTCCTATTTTTAGCCCTAGGATTCTCAACCCATTAGTTTTTCACAGTTAGTGGATAGGATGACTATGAGATGATGATAATCGACAAATAAATAATGAATACTAGGTTAGAATCTTACCCCAAAGTGCTTGTGAATGATTTTCGATTGCTCTCTCCCCAACCCTCCAACTATTGAAGGTTTCATCAATTCTTGGGTTTCAATCTTGCACCCACCATTAATGGATCTTAAGCTTGTCATGGGATTTGAGGAAGGAGAAATAATGAATCACGTAAGGGTTTGCACTTACCTTCAAGGAGGAACTTCACCCTAGCCCTAGGAAAATAGCCTCTCACATTCTAAGGAAGTGTTTTTGGTTTTAGGATGGGAAAAACTTGAAAAAAAGACATTAAAAACGGACCTACTGCCCAGTTGGGTCGCTACAGTGGTCACCGACCGCTGTAGCAGTCCTTTGGTCGCTGCCAGCGGCCAGCTGGAACAGTCCGTACTAAAACGGGCATAACTCCCTCATACGGTGGCCAAACGCGACGATTCTTTTTCCTATAGCTTTGTAATTTTGATACGGATCTAATGGCTTAAACCTCACCCAAAAAAAAATTCGGATGATCAATCTGGATCCATTTCTTTACACAGACCTCTAGCGAAAATATCAAATACGACCGCGACAAAGCCCAAACCCATCCGAAACTCATGGGAACCTCACGAAAACTTGTGGAAAAGTTCAAAATCATCATATTAACATGTTGGAACTTCCAAAATATTTACATGGGGTCATTCTAATCTGATGTTGACCGTGGTCAACTCCAACTCTCTTACTTAACTAGCTTCTCTATCAATAACTCAATTTACACTCGAACCTTGCGGAAGCCAACCCAATGACTTCATCAAGTCATAGATCATACTAAAGGGACTTTGGGAAGGGTCAACAAGGTTGAATGGGTCCAAACACTATAACGACTAAATGGGTCGTTACAGGAACGTGTAACCCGATCCATATATGTTAGTACCGAGGAACGTACGGCCCGATCCATAATATAATATGTTAGTGCCGAGAAACATACGGCCCGATCCCTAAATATA
Organism: Lycium ferocissimum; assembly: GCF_029784015.1. Taxonomy (NCBI): domain Eukaryota; kingdom Viridiplantae; phylum Streptophyta; class Magnoliopsida; order Solanales; family Solanaceae; genus Lycium; species Lycium ferocissimum. The sequence continues at coordinate 20,244 of NW_026726567.1, forward strand.
ATATGTTAGTCTTTGAGGAACATACGGCCCGATCCGTAATATAATATGTTATACATATACATAATGTAAATAACATGCATAAAAACCCATATGAAAGCTGCAACTTTATCGGAGTGACGTAAGGTCAGTAACCTCCGATTATCTTATGGAACAATCATCATCGCTATATCTCACCTTGAAGGAACTAATAACATCAGGCGAGATCAACAACAATGAATACAATCAAGGAAATCATGAAATAAGCTCAACGATCTCATGTTAGCATTAAAACGATAACTTTGGAATTTCTAAAAATAAGAGCATCATCATCATTATCACCATAAAAGCATATTCATCTTTAGCATCATAAGAAACATTCCTAAATCATAAATCTCTAGCATTTGAGAGTAAGAACATTATGGAGGACATGTATAGGTTCATGAGAAAGGAATCATGCCTTTGGGAAGAAAGGGACTAGCCTTAACATACCTGAATCTCCTCGCCTCCCCAATGCTTCCAAAAGCAGTCCACAATACAGTTCAATCTACATTAATACAATAAGGTCCACGATTAACACAGTAACGAGACTTAGTCGAATCTCTATGTTAGTAACTTATCCATATAAATTTGGGCAGCATCTCCCCTATAACATTGACTTCCTCAAACTCCACATATCAACAACAACAACCAGAGAAACACAACAAATACAGCATCAACAACAAGGAACAATATGTCAACAACAAGTCATCAATATCTCACGACGAGCGGCAAGCTCGGATTGGATTCCCTTTAACACCCTTCAACCCCATCGTCATTCATTCTTGAACATAGTAATATATCTAGTATACTAATCAATAATTTTTAAAGGATTTCCAAGCTTCAACTCAATTTCAAAGTTACCCAAAATAGTCCAACACAAGATATTATCACTACTGACAACTTCCAAGTGCTTTATACCCATTTCCTTTTCTAGTTAGCAAATTCCTCAAGAATCTTGACATGTAAACCAATATAATAAAACTAACAGTACCATGTCAAATTTATTTAACATAATTCCCATCCACTTAAAGTTCATAAGAGCAACTTTCAAAACCGTCCACACGCCTAATATTTCAATCTTCACTTTCAATCTCAAGTTTCATGTGTTTCTTTCACCAATTCACTTGATAAACATATATATATATATATATATATATATATATATATATATATATATATATATATATATATATATATATATATAACAGAAATCATATCACAATGCTATCTTATAGTATTTTGTATTCCATAATTTCCAGCCATCATAAATCATATTTATCACCTCAAAAACAGCCCAACGAAACAGTAGCCATATCTTAGGCTATTTCAATGCTATCTTATAGTATTTTGCTATAAACAATCTCACCAACATGGAATTAAGATTAAGCACAACCAAGGGATGGTAAACTTACCTTAAACAGTAATTACCATTTGAAATCCGATACTGATTCAACTTTCAATCACCCTTAAACACAACACAACCCTATAGAGGTGTTCTTCCTTACCACGGTTAACTTTTAAGGTTGAAGGATATAATCGCTTGGATTTGATCTTGAACCTTCATGAACTTGGTAGAGAGGGTTTTGGGGGGGGGGGGTGTTTAGAGGGAGTTAAGGGTGAGCAAGGGGTAGGAATAGTGAAAAAATGCAGATTTTTCCGCTTTTAATTTTCTGATTTTTATTGTTCATCAGTGTCTACTGTTCATCCACGTCTACTGTTCATCCAATGGAATTATTTCAGGAACTCAAATTTTTTTTGTCGTTTTTTCATGGATGGTCTCATTCCCGAGCTTACATTAACCAACTTACGATATGAACGACGTAAAACAATTTTGAGGTGTAACATTCTCCCCCCCTCCCTTCCCCTTCAATAACATTCGTCCTCGAATGTTAAAGTAGAGTTCTCTCTATGGTGGAGGTCAATATTCTTACCTGCATTTGTCGGTATTTACCCTACTTACTTGCAGTCTTACTTGCTCATTTAAAACTGAACTTATCCAAATTACGCAGTTTATCCTTTTTCTGTTGTGGCCAAAATTCATGCCCGTACTCAGGGTCGTCCCTTTTCTTATTATCTGTCTGTCTACTAACTTTTTATGCTTTATCGTTCTCGTTGTCTCTTCAACCTCCATCGTTTACAGTCTTATATGCTCTTTTATCCAGTACTTACCACATACTTTTATCAAATTTTGATCCCATCTTCTTCTTATTATTTAGAAATTCTTGTTCCTTTCGATCTCCACGTATCTTTCTTACGTTTTACAGATATCCTAGGCCTTGGTCTTCCTGGAGTTTACTTGTTCTTATTATTCCTCCCTTAAAGATAACCTCAAAACTAGCCATATTGTAGCATCCTTTGCTCTCTATAGAAGTCGAATTAATCTTTGCAGTACTTTATCTTTCAACTAGTTTAACACTGAAATGTCTCGCTTAGTTTCTCTTTCCTTTAATTTACTCTTAAAGTTTCTGATCCTTATTTCGGCTAATAAATTAGGGGTGAATTCAGAAGTTTGTCGAAGAATAACCAAGATTCCTAGTCATGCAGTGAATTCGAATCTTTTCATTCTTTTCTTTGTCTGTAACCTTCATTCATCCCTTTTCCAATAAGAGCCATCACGTTGCTTGTTCCACGAGGTTTCATTGTCACCCGCTTGTTCCAATCAAATGCGATATCCTTTGATTATTTCCTTTAGGGTTCTCCTTTTATTTATTTTCTTAACCTTTGCCCGACTCTCACTCTCACTTAATAAGTCTTTCCCATAGTCTGATGCACTTATCTGTCATTTCAATTTATCAATCAAGCGGATCTTTTAATTCCTTAAATGTGCATCTCCTTTTTTTATATCCTTGAATCCTTTTCTTGCTATCTTACCTTCGTCTACTTCCATGACTTCACTTTTCGTTGACTTAGTCCCTCCTGGTTCGTAGCCGTCTATCTCTCTGCTAGTGGAACACTTTCTTGTTCGGTTGTGGCTCTTTTCCTTGCATGCTTCTCTAGTGCTACTTTAGATTATCCCTCTTATTGCTAATCGATTTTTACATACATATCATCTCATCTCCTTTTTAATTATTTAGTTGGACTCCTTAATTCCTTTCAATGTCATCATAGTTCCGCCTATGATAGCACCCTGATGGTTTGAAATAACATTTCCTTGTTAATGGCTTGTTATTCTCATTAATTACTTTACTTCGGATTACTCATCGAATGCGTCAATAAAATACCATAGCCAAGGGATTTATATTCAAATGGAACTCATTTTAACGCATACAACAACCTCAGCACCGTCCCTTATACATTTGTATATAGCATTTTCTTGTTATCATTGCCATCCCTCCTAACAAGATTACACTTACAACATACTAATGATCATATCTCAAGCTATTCTACTATTCAAAATATCTTCAAATCCATGTATGAATCTTTCCTCCAATTTCCTCTCCTCAAATCTTAACATAATTATAAAATAACTCATAAGCATTAGACTAAAATAAAATCTTACTTAATCACCACTTCCGTTCAATACAAATATGCATTCCTCTTTAAGTCCTTGTCTCTCCTATACCAGTGGCTAATTAAGACTTAACTAGATTCAATTCTTCTTCAAATATTTATTGTCGTCCCCACACCATTTTACTAGTCATTGCATCAGGACGATTATTTATATGGTCCTATGACATATACTCTCACAATTTAATGTAAACGGTGACTTATGAATTCACAATGCAGGAGGTATTTCCTAGTCGCAGGCACTACTGCTGTCATGCTATCCATAGACATACTGTCTTTCTTTCTTTTGACAATCATTGAAATTCCTATAAATATTCCTCTTTTAAAACTCTCATCTCTTCTAGTGCTACGATTTCTCTTTTGTAATCCCGACTGTCCCTGATACTTATCCTTGGTCACTTTTCGGACTTCTCACTTCTTCTGTTACCCATTTGGGGTACGTTCGCTGCATATTTAATTGTAACAAAAATTTCTCTGGTACGAGCGATTCGAATCATAGCCCGGAACACAACGTATCGCATTGTCAAAACTTATTCCCTTTAATTTGCTAAACCTTCATCATCTTGTCATGTCTCCTTTTCCATGTTGGTCTCATAATATACTTGCATTTAGTCCATTTTCACTTTTCTTTAGCACATCCTTGCTATATTAGTTCATCTGGAATTTTGACTTCTTCGAGCCAGTACATTTCCTTCTTCTGTACTTGCGAATACTATAATTCATCTAAGAATGTTCTCATATACCAGTAACATTCAAGTATTAATCGTCTTTAGTAGTCATCTGGCTGACCCTAGCGATCCTTCAACTCCTCTATTGCATATAATGTCGGGGTTACTTTCATCGCATGGTTTGATTTATTTCTCTTTTGCTGACTGAATTTTTGTATCAGGTCAAATGTTCACACATATTGGACACAATTCAAACTACTTCCTCCCTTTATGCCTAATAGTCCCCTAAGTTAATGAATCAATGGTGACATCGGAATTCGTTAGGCTCCTTATAGAGTGCCCGACTATACCATACTCCTTTAGCCGTAATTTTCCTTCATAGCTATCCTTTCACCAGTACCATTGAGATTCCTCTTACTCATGGTTCCCGATTCCGGGTTAGGTTTATACCATACCAGTAAAAGTCGATACTCTCTTTCATTCATTCTCACGATTCTTCCTTTCTTTAATTTAGCTCATATTGTCCCGTAGTTTCTCTTAACTAATTGTTTGTATCATAATCATGTGTCATAATCCTTCTAATGTCCCACCGACTCTTGTTCTCGTCATGAAATTTTTGTAAAATACCCCATTTTCTTTCTTCCTTCGTTCATTTCTTATTTCCCTTTACGCTACCATAGCTTGCTTGTATGTATGTCTATTCCTCGTATATTCGTCATGTTTCCTTTGTAATCGTATCTCTATTCCAAGTCCACTGTCTTATGCTATCACTGTCTACCTTTGGCCAACCTTACTAATTTGTTAAACTTCCTCTTATCGTCGACAATCACATAACTTCCTTTAATCAATTCATAACCGCACTTTCTCGTACTTCTGTCCTCAAGGTCCTCCTTGATTTCCTTTGCTCTTAAGGTGCTCTTTCCCGATTTAGGAGCCCATGCTTTCGCTCGAGCCACATGACCCAACTCTATGCTTGGATTGGGCAGGCCAGAAAATAGCCGCACAAGTCCTTCCTTCTGGATAGACCCTATCTTCCACCACATTAATGTCCCTGCTTGGCTTGCAAGCCCACGACCACTTGCCACTTAATAATATCTACCTGGAAGTCTGCAGAACATTCCACTATGAGTACAAACCCATCTTGATCTCGTGTATATATATATATTCTTCTAGGGTGAAACTTTCCCGTACTCATTAACTTCCTTTTTCCATATCAATATCTTTTTGTTATCTCTTACTAACCAATCTAATCTATAAATCGTAATACTGTATTTGAGTTCTTACTGTCAACTTTCTTTATGTTTTCGATAGGTCTCAATCCTCTAAAATCTTGGATGCAACTCATTCCAGTTTCTTTAACTGCTAATCATTTTTCCCTCCAGGGCTCCTCCATTAAATTAAATTAAAATCATTCTTAAACTTCTCTTTGGAAGCGTCTCATAGTAGTTCCTTCACTCATGACTTACCAAACAGCTGATGGTCACATTTTCCCCTTACTCTTTCTCTATAGACATGCAAACAATTCAATTTGTAAAAATTTCGGCAGAGTTTCCTCTATAATTCTTACTACCTCATTCCTACACAGCCCAGAAAACACATCCAATGCCCCAGAAGGCAATCACAAATACCCATAATATCTTGCTCAAGTTCTTATATCAACGTCTATCCATATTAATAAAATAGGAAACATACCTTTCGAATGAACAACTTCAATTCTCAGCAATTACCTCGTAGCGGCATAATCAACTGCTTATCCATGATCAAAACATTTGGGGCTAGAATCAGGGACACCATATCCTATGATTTAGCTCTATGGCACGATCTAAGATATGAAAGAAAGGTCAATGGTTCCTAAATGCCCTGCAGCCTCTGTTTATAAGTGTGACGCGCTTCACACATATAAACAAGACTCTACTGGACACGGCTCGTAGACTTTCCCTAGGACGAACTGCTCTGATACCACTTTCATCACGACCCAACCAGAGGGCCATAACGGGCACCCGAAGCTAACCTACCGAGTACCTCTAAGCATATATCTCATAATCATTTCTAGATGGACGCCAATGGTAGCTCATGGTTGTCATAACCTGTAAGGACACATACCACAACATAATGGTACATCTTTAGATAATCATCAACAATTACGCTCATCATCACCAGCCGACAAGGCTACCAATATATTTTACAATAATATGAACCGGTGGAGCTATAAAATGTCTAATTGTACACACACGTCTACGAGCCTCTACATAGAATACAATGATCGTAAGGACCAATACCAAATAGACTGCAGCTCCGAAAGTAAGTGGAGTGCTCCTGAGAATCCGCTGATAAAACACCTACAGGTCTGATCCGTCTCCCTACCTACCTGCGGAAATGAGCGCAGCGTCCACAAGAAGGGACGTCAGTACGAATAATGTGCTGAGTATGTAAGGCATGAAAATAACATAAGAAGAAATGTGGAACATAGCATGAGACCAAGATATAACCTGTCATCTGGGAACGTACAATATGTAATACTTGAATCTTAGAAATCATATGTAAGTGAGCACATGCACGTATATTATATATATATATATATATATATATATATATATATATATATATATATATATATATATATATATATATATATATATATATATATAAATGTTAGTGTTGCGGAACGTGCAACCCGATCCATGTATGTTAGTGCGAAGGAACGTACGGCCCGATCCATAATACAATATGTTAGTGCCGATCCATAATACAATATGTTAGTGCCGAGGAACGTACGGCCTGATCCATAATATAATGTGTTAGCGCCGAGGAACGTACGGCCTGATCCATAATATAATGTGTTAGTGCCGAGGAACGTACGGCCTAATCCATAATGTAATATGTTATACATATACATAATGTAAATAACATGCATAAAAACCCATATGAAAGCTACAATTTTATCAGAGTGACGTAAGGTCGGTAACCTCCGATTATCTTATGGAACAATCATCATCGCTATATCTCACCTTAAAGGAACTAATAACATCAGGCGAGATCAACAACAATGAATAGAATCAAGGAAATCATGAAATATGCTCTATGATCTCATGTTAGCATTAAAACCATAACTTTGGAATTTCTAAAAATAAGATCATCATTATCATTATCACCATAAAAGCATATTCATCTTTAGCATCATAAGAAACTCTCCTAAATCATAAATCTCTAGCTTTTGGGAGTAAGAACATTATGGAGGACATGTATAGGTTCATGAGAAAGGAATCATGCCTTTGGGAAGAAAGGGACTAGCCTTAATATACCTAAATATCCTTGCCTCCCCAATGCTTCCAAAAGCAGTCCACAATACAATTTAATCTACATTAATACAATAAGGTCCATGATTAACACCGTAACGAGACTTAGTCGAATCTCTATGTTAGCAACTTGTCCATATAAATTTGTGCAGCACCTCCCCTATAACATTGACTTCCTCAAACTCCACATATCAACAACAACAACTAGAGAAACACAACAAATACAACATCAACAACAAGGAACAATATGTCAACAACAAGTCATCAATATCTCACGACGAGCGGCAAGCTCGGATTGGATTCCCTTTAACACCATTCAACCCCATTGTCATTCATTCTTGAACATAGTAATATATCAAGTATACTAATCAATACTTTTTAAAGGATTTCCAACCTTCAACTCAATTTCAAAGTTACCCAAAACAGTCCAACATAAGATAATATCACTACGGACAACTTCCAAGTGCTTTATAGCCATTTCCTTTTCTAGTTAGGAATTTCCTCAAGAAGCTTGACATGTAAACCAATATAATCATACTAACAGTACCATATCTAATTTATTTAACATAATTGTCACGACCCAACCCGCCATGACTGGCACCCATCTAAATCCTAGTAGGCGAACCAATATACAAAACAACTATCCATTCAATCCGATTTTTATATAAATCAAGCTAAACAATTATTACTCATTTAACAACAAAAGAACAAGTAAATCATGCCATAAATACTGTAGTAAGTGCGGAAGTTCTAACTAGTACAATTCCCAAAATCCGAAAGTCATCGTATAGCACTCTAAGCCAAAAACATGTCTAAGAATCTGAAGTCTAACAAGTAAGTAATCCGTAATGTCTAGAGTACGAAAAGACATCATAGCAAGAAGATCTTCGAGCGGCCTGGCATGGGAAAAAGCTCACCCAAAATCCATCAACAAATATTCTCCATGCTAGATGTGAGGACGATCAGCGGTCTCTATATCAAAATCTGCACTCAAAGAATGCAGCAAGGTAGTATCAGTACAAACACTATATACCGGTAAGCATCATAGGTCGACTAAGATTAGTATCATGTATATTTCGTAAAATCAATAGAATAAAACACACCAGTCAACAGTCCGAAACATCAGTAAATCACAGCAAGTCAACCAAGAACAATCACAATCAATCACCAACATGTCAAGCATCACAATCACGTAAGTCAACAACGGAAACAAATTTACCACAATAACCACACGCACTGTACATACACGCTAGCTGATGTCATAGCTCAGTAGTCATGACCTGCAGGGGACCCATGGTGTCCATGTACCACTCGTTTCGGAATACTTCTCGAACCCGAGCACAAACCTCCACTCCGGATTGAATCTTGAATGAAGGACATATCAATGTACCTCTCGTTTTCGAAACTATCCTCAGACCACGAGCCCATAATCGAGGTCACATGTGTGCCTTTTCATACCTCTTACAGAACAGTGTTCTTACTTTTCAGTATCAATACTCAACTCATCATTTCATGTCACAATACCATCGTGAAGATTATATTAGCTTCTCATTACAACACATCCACTGCAGATTCAATCACACAGGAATAATGGCACGAAGCCTACTAAAACACTCAATTCGCATTCACATAAGAGTTTAGCCACATAATGTCATGCATGCAAACTAGACATGCTTTGTCCTAAGGAAATCACAAACATACAATCAACTAACCAAAGTCTAACTCAAGTAAACTGTAACCTACCTCAAAGTAGAGCTGGAACACACAGGTTACTCTGCTACAGCCTTTCCTTTTCTCAAAGCTTCAATACGTTCACGGTCTAAAAATAGAAGGCTCAATGAGTCAGATTGCTTAATTTACAAATACCAAGGTAAAACACCCTTCCCTCTCCCCATTCTAAGGGTGGGTGACTTTCTAGGTGATAAACAACCTATAAAAGCCCCAAATATTCATAAACCATCAATTTATACCATATTCTATCAAACATTCCCATTACAAACGAGTTTTCTATGGCAAAGACACCATTTTTATAGAACCTTAGGTCTCAAATCACTTAGTTTACTATTCTAAATGTTCAATTTATGACAAATAGCAACTAATCAATCCATTTAAATGATAAATACGCGATAATAATCCCAACCCATCATGTTTAGAAGGTTTATTGATATTCTAGGGTTCATACTTCACTTTCACCATTAAAGACCCATGAAGATGATTACAATAACGGAGGCAATGGAATAGTAGAATGGAAGGCAAAGACACTTACCTCTCAAGGTTAACTTGCCCTAGCTTGGAAATCCTCTCTAGGTGCTTGTGGGGAAGTGTGTTGGTGTGTTATGAATGAAAATAAAAAACTAAGGCATTAAAAACCCGATTTAACGCTACTCGTCGACATTGCCGCCGCGGTCACTAACATTGCGGTTTGTCCCTATAGCGGACCTAAGATAAATCCATTCACCGTTATAATGGTCAACACCCCACTATAGTGGCATCGCCGTAGCGGCCCAAGAGAAATGGTTGGCCGCCGGGAAGCGTCGCCCACCACTATAGCGGTACCATTCGCAAAGTGGTATTCCCTACCCCCCACTTGATGGTGCATTTTGGGCGATAGCTCGATTTTACGTCGCTTTTCCCCATATCACCCCACATTTCATCCAAGCCCTTAAAAACATAACACAAACATGCATACATACAAAAAGACGCCCTACGAATCCACCCGTGGCCTCAAAATTCCCAATGGAGTCCTAAATTCCCATAATGACCGTTCTTTGTTACACCCCGTATCTTTGAAGAACAATTATCAAATTTGAAACATAAGTACGTTGAGTTAGGGTTAAGTAAAACCACTTTGGAATATAAATAGCAAGTATTATTAAGTATATTTAATAAGTGAAGGATGTATATAAGGTATACCGGAAGGTTTTATAAAGAAATGAGTGGAAAAAATGAAGTAGTACGACTTTGGAGAAAGGATGGGCAATGTTTCGTGTGAAAATTTTGTTCCAACTTGGGGGACAAATATCTCTTAGCATATGAAGTGTTTTACGGTGAAACAAAAGCCTAAAATGAAGTTCGTCGAGTTTGGTTTCTAACGCAATAAACCGCGAGTCAATAGGACATCGGAGTAGAGAATTATGGACATTACAAGTTCTGCGACAGTTTTTCTAAACGCGTGCTACAGTACTACTACAGTAACAGACTTGCTATAGTAAAATGCTACAGTGAACCCGACCCGAATTTGACCCCTATATAAAGGGAAATAACCCCCTTTTTGCATTATATTTTGCTAGAAAATTCCAAAAATTGAAGAGAGAGAGTGAGGGAAACAAAAAGTGAGCAATTTTCAAGTAGCTGAGTAGTAGTTTATGTCCGGGTAACGCATGGTTGTGCTTCTAGTATTGTTTTGCGGTGGATTTTAGCGTGGATATTGAGGATATTTCTGTCTTAACAAGAAAAAAGGTATGAATCTTTCTCTTTTGGTATTATTTAAGGCTTATTTACGGAGATAAAGTCGTTAAATAATTGTGTAATAAGTTGGTTAGTTATGGAAGTTAGAAAACAGCGTGTGGGCTGTTTTATGGTACATATTGATGTTGGAAATGATGTTATTGATTTTGGTATTTTTGTTATTGTTGTTGGTTGTTAGATTGTGATTTCGGGCTAGGCATATAAACAGGGGAGGTGCTGCCCGAATTTCGGCAGATTCTAAACGGAATTAAATTGAAGGCTTAAGATGAGCGTATGACATTGAACCTAATAATAGTATGAATGGTTTATATGTAGATTTACGAGCTTGGAAGGATAAACATTGAATGACTAAGGCGACCGAAAGGTATGTTAAGGCTTGTCCCTTTCTTTCAAAGCATGATTCCTATGGTACGATTTCATAAATGTTTTCATACCTTCTTTGTTTCCAAAAGTTAGATGTTTATGACTCCAAAGCATGATTCCTTTCCCGATAACCCGTAAATGTCTTTCCAAAATGCTCGTATTTTCCAAACCAAAGGTTATGATTATGTAAGCTCTTGTGATAACAGCGACGAACATGTTTTTACCATGATAATGATGACGTCAAGAGTGAGAATATTTTCTACAATGAGTATGGTGATGATGTTTTTATAGATAAATGTCTCAAGTTATGAGATCGATATTTTTATGAGAATATTGAGCTATTTTCCTAACTTTTCTCAATTTTATTCATTGTTGTTGGTCTCACCTTATAATAATTGTTCCTTCAAGGTGAGATAGAGCGATGATGATTATTCCATAATATAATCAGAGGTTACCGACCTTACGTCACTCCGATATGGTTATAACTTTATTTGGGCTCTCATGCATGCTACTTATATGATATATGTATATGATATATGAATATGTATATAGGGGATATGGGGAAAGGTGAGGCACTATAGACGCATGGCCACCTGATCAGTTGGTATAATATGATATCGTCCCGGAAGCGGGATGCCGGACGCGGGATATATGGTTAAATGGATCGGGTCGTTCGTGTTACACCCCGTAGGTTCGTACATGAAAATTTATAAGTGTTGGTTGTTCTAAGTACGGTTACTAGAGTTATCTTCAATGATATATGAGATTATATGTGCCAACCTTATAGTTACGAGGGTTTAAGTTCATATAATAAGCTATGGAAGATTCCGGGATCAAGCAAATCGAACAAAATAAGTTTGTCCAAAATTTGTAAAAAGTTGACAGAATTTTGGGTCAACTTTGGACGGATATATCTCCTAGTATATTAAGCGTTTTAAGGTATTTCAAAAGTCTAAAATGAGGTTCGTTGAGTCTAGTTTCCAACGCAACAAACCGCTCGTCGATACGATATCGAAGTAGAAAAATATGGACGTTACAAGTTCAGCTGACCGAGCAGAAACGCGTGCTACAGTACCGACTTGCTACGCAAGATTGCTACGGTGCCCCCGAATTTGAACTAATATAAAAGGGGCTTGCCCCCTACTTTCCAGCCAAAAACCTCTTCCAAATTGTTCCAAAATCCTCTAGAAATTTCCCAACTTCCAAACCCAAATTTCGAGCCTAAATCAACAATAATTCCGAATTCCGGTTGGCAACGTATAGTTGCGAGTATAGAATCGTATAGCGACGCGTGTGGTTCAAGTTTAAGGTGAATAAAGTGAAGTTCTTCTACTATAAGGTATGTTCTTGCTATTATTTACATGATTAAGATGATATAAAGGTTTACCAATTCTTGGAAAGGAAAGAATCATAGGAAAAAAATCATAAAGTGTTGAATATTATTCTTTGATTACGGTATTATGGATGTTGTTATGGTTGGTTTGAATATTGGAAAAACATCGTGTGGGATGTTTTATGGAATATATTGGTATTGATATGGTTGTTGATGTTGTTGGTATTATTTGGGAGTTTTTTTGGTATTTGGAGGAGGTAAAGAATATAGGGGAGATGCTGCCGAAATTTCGACAGATTCTAGAAAGATTTATTTGAAAGACTAAGACAAGCATATAAAGGTGAGTCTAACAATAGTATAAATTTTCTTGAATATAGATTTACGAGCACAGGAGGACAAGCGTTGAGTAGTTAAAGTTAAGGCGATCAAAAAGGTATGTTAAGGCTAAACCCTTTCTTTCTAAAGGCATGATTCTTTTGTTATAAACCTTGTGCCATATCCATAATATCCTTGCTTCCACAAATGCTAGAAGTCGATGAATCTCATGATCCTTACGATATTATTGAGCTTATTCATGATCTTGAGACTATTCTTTGTGATTGGTCTCACCTCATAATACTTATTCTTTCAAGGTGAGATATAGCGATAACGGTTCTATTTTCAATGCTATCGAAGTTCATAATTCTCGAGACTCCCATGACATTGTCGACTTCACCTTAATATAGTTGATCTTCTAAGGAAGGATATAGTGATAATGATAATGCTAATGATGATGTTGATTTCAATTATGTAATTTTATGTATATGTATGTGTCACGACCCAACCGGAGGGCCGCAACGGGTACCCGGTGCTAACCCACCCGGGCACCTCTTAACATATTTTCACATCACATCTAGGTGAGCTACATCGTTAAATCATGCTTTTCATTCATCATCATTCTAATCTCATTGGGCAACAACACATCTATATCATCATCAACAACTATGCCCATATAAATGTACATAAGCCGACAAGGCTATCAAAATAATATCCCAAAATATAGGCCGACAAGGCCGAACACACCTACCCATATACACATGTCTACGAGCCTCTAAGAAGAATACATCATATCATATAGGCAGGAAAGGACCTCGCCGTGCCCATGAATATGTACACAAAAGAATCTATACCAAAAGCTGTAGCTCCGAATGAGATGGAGCCCCGCTATGTAGTCCCTGAAGAATATAGCTATAGATCAAATCTGTCTCCCTGGCCACCTGCGGGCATGACGCAGCGAAAAAGACTCTAAGAATCTGAAGTCTAACAAGTAAGTAATCCGTAATGTCTAGAGTACGAAAAGACATCATAGCAAGAAGATCTTCGAGCGGCCTGGCATGGGAAAAAGCTCACCCAAAATCCATCAACAAATATTCTCCATGCTAGATGTGAGGACGATCAGCGGTCTCTATATCAAAATCTGCACTCAAAGAATGCAGCAAGGTAGTATCAGTACAAACACTATATACCGATAAGCATCATAGGTCGACTAAGATTAGTATCATGCATATTTCGTAAAATCAATAGAATAAAACACACCAGTTAACAGTCCTGAACATCAGTAAATCATAGAAAGTCAACCAAGAATAATAACAATCAATTACCAACATGTCAAGCATCACAATCACGTAAGTCAACAACGAAAACAAATTTACCATAATAACCACATGTACATACACGCTAGCCGATGTCATAGCTCAAAAGTCATGACATGCGGGGGACCCATGGTGTCCATGTACCACTCGTTTCGGAATACTCCTCGAACCCGAGCACAAACCTCCACTCCGGATTGAATCTCGAATGCGGGACATATCAATGTACCTCTCGTTTTCGAAACTATCCTCAGACCACGAGCCCATAATCTAGGTCACATGTGTGCCTTTTCATACCTCTTACAGAACAGTGTTCTTACTTTTCAGTATCAATACTCAACTCATCATTTCATGTCATAATACCATCGTGAAGATTATATTAGCTTCTCATTACAACACATCCACTGTAGATTCAATCACACAGGAATAATGGCACGAAGCCTACTAAAACACTCAATTCGCATTCACATAAGAGTTTAGCCACATAATGTCATGCATGCAAACTAGACATGCTTTGTCCTAAGGAAATCACAAACATACAATCAACTAACCAAAGTCTAACTCAAGTAACCGTAACCTACCTCAAAGTAGAGCTGGAACACACAGGTTACTCTGCTACAGCCTTTCCTTTTCTCAAAGCTTCAATACGTTCACGGTCTAAAAATAGAAGGCTCAATGAGTCAGATTGCTTAATTTACAAATACCAAGGTAAGAAACACCCTTCCCTCTCCCCATTCTAAGGGTGGGTGACTTTCTAGGTGATAAACAACCTATAAAAGCCCCAAATATTCATAAACCATCAATTTATACCATATTCTATCAAACATTCCCATTACAAACAGTTTTCTATGGCAAAGACACCATTTTTATAGAACATTAGGTCTCAAATCACTTAGTTTACTATTCTAAATGTTCAATTTATGACAAATAGCAACTAATCAATCCATTTAAATGATAAATATGCGATAATAATCCCAACCCATCATGTTTAGAAGGTTTATTGATATTCTAGGGTTCATACTTCACTTTCACCATTAAAGACCCATGAAGATGATTACAATAACAGAGCAATGGAATAGTAGAATGGAAGGCAAAGACACTTACCTCTCAAGGTTAACTTGCCCTAGCTTGGAAATCCTCTCTAGGTGCTTGTGGGGAAGTGTGTTGGTGTGTTATGAATGAAAATAAAAAACTAAGGCATTAAAAACCCGATTCTGCCTTCCGTCGACCGCTGCGGCGGTCACTAAGCCGCTGCAGCTGTCCCGCTATAGCGACCAAGCCACCGCTATAGCGGACCTAAGATAAATCCATTCACCGTTATAGTGGTCACCACCCCACTATAGTGGCATCGCCGTAGCGGCCCAAGAGAAAATGGTTGGCCGCTGGAAGCGGTCAGCCCACCACTATAGCGGTACCGCTGCAGTGGTATTCCTACCCCCACAGTGGTGCATTTTGGGCAGTAAGCTCGATTTTCTGTCCAGTTTTCCCCATATCACCCCACATTTCATCCAAGCCCTTAAAAACATAACACAAACATGCATACATACAAAAAGACGCCCTACGAATCCACCCGTGGCCTCAAAATTTCCAATGGAGTCCTAAATTCCCATAATGACCGTTACTGTTACACCCCGTATCTTCGAAGAGCAATTATCAAATTTGAAACATAAGTACGTTGAGTTAGGGTTAAGTAAAACCACTTTGGAATATAAATAGCAAGTATTATTAAGTATATTTAATAAGTGAAGGATGTATATAAGGTATACCGGAAGGTTTTATAAAGAAATGAGTGGAAAAAATGAAGTAGTACGACTTTGGAGAAAGGATGGGCAATGTTTCGTGTGAAAATTTTGTTCCAACTTGGGGGACAAATATCTCTTAGCATATGAAGTGTTTTAAGGTGAAACAAAAGCCTAAAATGAAGTTCGTCGAGTTTGGTTTCTAACGCAACAAACCGCGAGTCAATAGGACATCGGAGTAGAGAATTATGGACATTACAAGTTCTACTGAAAGAGCAGAAACGCGTGCTACAGTACTACTACAGTAACAGACTTGCTACAGTAAAATGCTACAGTGAACCCGACCCGAATTTGACCCCTATATAAAGGGAAATAACCCCCTTTTTGCATTATATTTTGCTAGAAAATTCCAAAAATTGAAGAGAGAGAGTGAGGGAAACAAAAAGTGAGCAATTTTCAAGTAGCTGAGTAGTAGTTTATGTCCGGGTAACGATGGTTGTGCTTTAGTATTGTTTTGCGGTGGATTTTAGCGTGGATATTGAGGATATTTCTGTCTTAAAAAGAAAAAAGGTATGAATCTTTCTCTTTTGGTATTATTTAAGGCTTATTTACGGAGATAAAGTCGTTAAATAATTGTGTAATAAGTTAGTTAGTTATGGAAGTTAGAAAAAAGCGTGTGGGCTTTTTTATGGTACATATTGATGTTGGAAATGATTTTATTGATTTTGGTATTTTTGTTATTGTTGTTGGTTGTTAGATTGTGATTTCGGGCTAGGCATATAAACGGGGAGGTGCGCCTTAATTTCGCATTCTAAACGGAATTAAATTGAAGGCTTAAGATGAGCGTATGACATTGAACCTAATAATAGTATGAATGGTTTATATGTAGATTTACGAGCTTGGAAGGATAAACATTGAATGACTAAGGCGACCGAAAGGTATGTTAAGGCTTGTCCCTTTCTTTCAAAGCATGATTCCTATGGTACGATTTCATAAATGTTTTCATACCTTCTTTGTTTCCAAAAGTTAGATGTTTATGACTCCAAAGCATGATTCCTTTCCGATAACCCGTAAATGTCTTTCCAAAATGCTCGTATTTTCCAAACCAAAGGTTATGATTATGTAAGCTCTTGTGATAACGCGACGACCATGTTTTTACCATGATAATGATGACGTCAAGAGTGAGAATATTTTCTACAATGAGTATGGTGATGATGTTTTTATAGATAAATGTCTCAAGTTATGAGATCGATATTTTTATGAGAATATTGAGCTATTTTCCTAACTTTCTCAATTTTATTCATTGTTGTTGGCCTCGCCTTAAAATAATTGTTCCTTCAAGGTGAGATAGAGCGATGATTATTCCATAATATAATCGGAAGTTACCGACCTTACGTCACTCCGATAGAGTTATAGCTTTTCTTGGGCTCTCATGCATGTTGCTTATATGATATATGAATATGATATATGTATATGTATATATTGAATATGGGAAACAGGGCGAGGCGCTATAGACGCATGGCCACCTGATCAGTTGGTATAATATGATATCATCCCGGACGCGGGATGCCCGGACGCGGGATGCCCGGACGCGGGATATATGATTAAATGGATCGGGTCGTTCGTGTTACACCCCGTAGGTTCGTACGTGAAAATTTATAAGTGTTGGTTGTTCTAAGTACGGTTACTAGAGTTATCTTCAATGATATATGAGATTATATGTGCCAACCTTATAGTTACGAGGGTTTAAGTTCATATAATAAGCTATGGAAGATTCGGGATCAGCAAATCGAACAAAATAAGTTTGTCAAAAATTTGTAAAAAGTTGACAGAATTTTGGGTCAACTTTGGACGGATATATCTCCTAGTATATTAAGAGTTTTAAGGTATTTCAAAAGTCTAAAATGAGGTTCGTTGAGTCTAGTTTCCAACGCAACAAACCGCTCGTCGATACGATATCGAAGTAGAAAAATATGGACGTTACAAGTTCAGCTGACCGAGCAGAAACGCGTGCTACAGTACCGACTTGCTACAGTACTGCTACAGTGCCCCCGAATTTGAACTAATATAAAAGGGGCTTGCCCCCTACTTTCCAGCCAAAAACCTCTTCCAAATTGTTCCAAAATCCTCTAGAAATTTCCCCAACTTCCAAACCCAAATTTCAAGCCTAAATCAACAATAATTCCCGAATTCCGGTTCAGGCAACGTATAGTTGCGAGTATAGAATCGTATAGCGACGCGTGTGGTTCAAGTTTAAGGTGAATAAAGTGAAGTTCTTCTACTATAAGGTATGTTCTTGCTATTATTTACATGATTAAGATGATATAAAGGTTTACCAATTCTTGGAAAGGAAAGAATCATAGGAAAAAAATCATAAAGTGTTGAATATTATTCTTTGATTACGGTATTATGGATGTTGTTATGGTTGGTTTGAATATTGGAAAAACATCGTGTGGGATGTTTTATGGAATATATTGGTATTGATATGGTTGTTGATGTTGTTGGTATTATTTGGGAGTTTTTTTGGTATTTTTAGGAGGTAAAGAATATAGGGGAGATCTTTGAAATTTCGACAGATTCTAGAAAGATTTATTTGAAAGACTAAGACAAGCATATAAAGGTGAGTCTAGCAATAGTATAAATTTTCTTGAATATAGATTTACGAGCCTGGGAGGACAAGCGTTGAGTAGTTAAAGTTAAGGCGATCAAAAAGGTATGTTAAGGCTAAATCCTTTCTTTCTAAAGGCATGATTCTTTTGTTATAAACCTTGTGCCATATCCATAATATCCTTGCTTCCCACAAATGCTAGAAGTCGATGAATCTCATGATCCTTACGATATTATTGAGGTTCGATTCATGATCTTGAGACTATTCTTTGTGATTGGTCTCACCTCATAATACTTGTTCTTTCAAGGTGAGATATAGCGATAACGGTTCTATTTTCAATGCTATCGAAGTTCATAATTCTCGAGACTCCCATGACATTGTCGACTTCACCTTAATATAGTTGATCTTCTAAGGAAGGATATAGTGATAATGATAATGCTAATGATGATGTTGATTTCAATTATGTAATTTTATGTATATATATGTCACCCAACCGGAGGGAGAAGCGCAGGTACCCGGTGCTAACCCACCCGGGCACCTCTTAACATATTTTCACATCACATCTAGGTGAGCTACATCGTTAAATCATGCTTTTCATTCATCATCATTCTAATCTCATTGGGCAACAACACATCTATATCATCATCAACAACTATGCCCATATAAATATACATAAGCCGACAAGGCTATCAAAATAATATCCCAAAATCTAGGCTGACAAGGCCGAACACACCTACCCATATACACATGTCTACGAGCCTCTAAGAAGAATACATCATATCATATAGGCAGGAAAGGACCCCGCCGTGCCCATGAATATGTACACAAAAGAATCTATACCAAAAGCTGTAGCTCCGAAATGAGATGGAGCCCCGCTGCGTAGTCCCCGAAGAATATAGCTATGGATCCGTCGTCTCCACTGGCCACTGCGGCATGACGCAGCGTCCACAAACAAAAGGACGTCAGTACGAAAAATGTACTCAGTATATAAAGCATGATCAATATCAATATGAGAGCATAATAGACAACATATGAAACAGCATAAGATGGGAGGTAATAGCATCATCGTCATAGCACTTACTTTCTTTCCATGGGGACATTCCCTTTCTATTGCGTATTCGTGTACATATATCCATATCTGTACTCATTTACCTTTCGTATCCATTTTCATATTCGTGTTCATATTTCCATTCATACTCATGTTCATATCGTATACTTGGCATATACATAGCCTTTACTTGGCATTTACATATACTTAGC
>NW_026726568.1:0-40558 GCF_029784015.1 Lycium ferocissimum
CCCATTTTAAACCCCCCATTTCTACACTTCTCATCCTAAAAAATAAATTAAATTACTACTACTACACAACACGCCTACGGCTACTGCCTTTAATATGCACGGCTACGACTTCAGCATCGGCTGTTTTCATGATTTTCATCCATTTTTACATACCACTGACACCATCAACCATGCTACGTACAGCAATTCCATCACTCCTTTCACATTACACCTGCCATGACCTTACCCCAACACGTATATTTTCATGAATTCCATTCCTTGTCCCAACATGCAACAACACACGTAAACCTTAGCCTTTCATAAAACAAGGTTAGAACACAACTCTTCACAACCCTCAACTTGTCTAAAGTTGGCCAAGGATGAAAAACGAGTAGTCCAACGCTTGAAACAACAGCTCCACGTTACTAAGCACCCTCCAATTAGTAGGTTTGCTACAAGAAATAATTTTTTTGGTGGCTTCTTCTTGGACTTGATTTTCCACAGCCATGGCCGAATACCATCTACCTCTCTCTTCTCTCTTTCTTTTTCTCAAACTTCTTGAAAATTCTAGGAGGTAAAGATGATGGACTAAGATGACTAAGTCATCTTTTAATTTCAATTAATAGCCAACCATGTGGCGATGGCCCCCCAAAGGTGGCCCCAGCCACATGGCCCCTTTTTTTCAATAATTGGCCACTTCCAAATATTCCATCTTTGGTCCCAATTTTTTCCTAAATGTTCCATGCCAACAAACTCATGCACACTTAGGCTGTCTTACAACACAATCGAAGGTCAAACGTCTCGACTTCGCATCCGAATGGTCTTACTAACTTATCGTTGACCCGAATCGTCCCAACGTTCAGCTACGGGATGTAACATCACTTTCTCAGGTCGCGAGTTAGAGCTCGATGTGATATGGTTTCATGTCCTATCGGAGACTTTGCGGTATGATGTCATGTATAGTACGTATGTATCGGTTTTGTAGCGGCTATGTAAGCCGATGTATCAATATGTATTATATTATAGATTTCATATGATTTTAGATTTTATTTGATTTGAAAATAATGGAAAGCGTCTTTTGTATTCCGAAAAAGTTTCATTACTTATTTATGTTATGGTTTGAGAGCCCGGTCGATTGTGAGTACCGTGTGAGTCGATGGGTTCTTTGACTACCAGGTAAAGGGTCGAGTGCCCATCACCACCCTATCGGATTAAGGGTGTGACAAATTGATATCGCAGCCCCGGTTCGTCTAGGTTGTATGCCTGAGTTGTCCGGTAGAGTCTCGTTTTATGTGTGAAGCGCGCCACATTTATAAAGAGGAGGCTACGGGACATCTAGGATGGTTACTCCTCTTTGACATCTTAGATCGTGCGATAGAGCCAAGTCATAGGAAATGAGATTTCAACAGGCGACCTTGACTTCAGCCATTTAAATGGTATCGACGGAAGAAAACGACTAGCGACATTGGAGGCCACGAATGGCGTATGTTAATGGTATGAAAGACATATGTCGGGTAAAATATGGAAGTACGATGGAAATGCAAGTTGCGACCACAAAGGGAAAGTAAACAAGAAAGTGTAACGGATCTTAGTTTGAGTTGGGTATATGAGGTACGTTTATTATTTTTGTATTGTGGAGGATATTGGGAGCCCTGTGAGGCTGTGATATGATGTGATATGCATACATATATGTTGGCCCTGTGAGGCATTGTTGGTATTTCTTGTGTACAGGTTTTGAGATAGTAACACTTACAGAGGAAACTCTGCCGAATTTTTTCTGGAAATAAAGAGGGAATAAGATATAAGTTTGTAATATGTCTTGGAAAGTCATGCCAATAACAATGATAAGAGTTGACTAAGCCACGAATATGGCCGACGCTGAGAAAGGGTAAATGGCTCAATTAGGGGCAATAATAATTAGGAAGTCGATATTGATACGGTGAAAAAGGATTTGGAAAGGGCTTGTACTTCTAAGAAATGAATTATGATGAGCTAATAGTTAAAAGAAGTAATAGTACGATTAAGATAAGAACACAGGGGGAGAAATTGCGACGGGTATGAATTTATAGATAAGACAGCCTGTGAGATGTTAAGAATAAAGTGTGCCAGAAAGGGGAAAGGATTAAGAAGTGTTATATTATCGGATTGATTACGAATAGGATGTAATATGAATATAGCGAGGGCTGTTATGGAAATAAGTGAAGCCTAATGAGAAAACTAAAGCTATGATGTGAATCGTAGCTAGAATATAAAAGTAAGTGTGAAACGGAAAGGTAAGCTATAGAGCGAATAAGCGAGACTTATCAAGTTCGGTAAAGAAAGCCCGGAATAAGGGTTATATAACAGTGGAAATGATACTGAGCTTAAGAAAAGAAAGGGTAATCGGAAGGAGAAAACAGGAAGAGAGCGAGATAACAGTATAATAGTAGATCATGACATGTGCAGCTAAGGACACGGGTCCTATAAGTGACGGGAATGTGAAAAAACCCGGTTATAGAGAAAAGATGAAGAGCGGAGTAAAAATGGGAGCAGAAATTCAAGGGCCGGTAACCAAGCATCTATAAGTAATGACGATCAAAGTGAGCTCGTCGCCATCGGGGACCTAAAAGTTCGGGACGAAAAGTAATCACATCCACAGATGAAAGGCGAACCGGGACCAAGGAGGGCAAAATAGTAATTGTGTTACGAGGGCGTGTTGAAATCGTGAAGGCTTCAATTTACCCGGACTACGTGATGGAGGTCATGCGATAAAGTGGACGCGATTATACGGGCGTTAAAGTGTCGTATTCCGCCGAGTTCGAGGTTAAGCGTGCTAGAGCGAGAGAAATTCTAGGATGGGTGACCCCACGGGGAAGTTTTACGAAAATTTTACAAATTGACGCAAGAAGTAAATGAGGAGTTAGAGTGATTTAAGGAAAAATTAAGAGTCTGAGGAGTGGACAGAAACCATAAAAGGTCGTGCAGAACGGAGCGAATTAGACCGACAAAGAAGAAAAAAGGGCACATTACAGCTTTAGAGTTAGGGTGAATTGGAATAGAGTTTGGAGATATCTTGTAAACAAGATAGTAGGGACTATATGTGTACATAGGTACGCACGGGGTATTCTGTACATGGTTAGGTCAGCGGGCATATGTATTCCGGTAAGTGCGTGGCGGTATATGGAGGGCATTAATCGGACAGAGTAACGAGGTTCAAGTGGAAAAATATATAAAGAGTGCAAACGTTGCAAGGCAAGCCGATGTCGTTTTCACTACAAGCTAAACTTGGAAAGTGTTAATACAGCAACCTCTGGAAAGGAAAGAAAGTGAGTAAATGAACGGCAACGGGAACCAAAATGTCGGAATAAAAGCGTCGCCTAATTAGGATTGGAAATACGGAGATAGGGCGGAGTATAAGCGGGTAATGGCATAAGTGTACCCCTAAAGAGAGAGAGCAAGGGGGGAGATACAAGTGTAAGACGAAGACAATCGACACTACAATGTCACGGATACGAATGTTTGGGCTGGTAAAGCTCATGCCGAGACAAGCTAGGGAGATCGGGTGCCGGCCCAAAGCGGATAGAAGTTAGGGTAATAATCAAGATGGTGCTGAGAATTAATTATAAGTATCCGGAGTAACGCGATATTAGGAAATGGAGACTTAAAGAGTGGATACGATAAAGGAAAGTAACGAGTAGCTTACGGAGACATTGTGAAAGGTAGTACGGCTGTACGGGATCAGAGGTTGAGAGGTAGGCAATAGAGTGGTTGCTAACAGTAGAAAATTTCCTATGGTAGAAAGTAAGAAAAGCGGGGAAAAGAAGTATGATAAGGTAGACTCCTAGCAAATGCGAGCACGGGAGTAAGATTTGGAATAAACGAATCGGAAAAAGGAACGAGCGTGATTAAGATTAAATACGCAGTCGTGCAGAGGCGAACATGTCACCTATGAATATTCTACACGAGAGGTGAGACCAAGTGAATGCTTAACGAGAAAAGTTTAGAATTCAAAATTAACAACAATACCGTGATAACATTTTGTTGCATTAAAGAAAGATGTTAGGATGGCTTGAGATAAATTCTTGAGGTGGAACTAGTGCGAGAACGAACGGGACATGCTTATGGTTGAACCAAAAATGTATTCCGACCTTTGGTGGTAGGAGAAGAGAGGCAAAGATAAAGTGAAATATAAGGATTAGTGAAGCTGCGTCGAGGCAGTTCTTAGAATAATTTGACCCCCCTTTTTTGTACATTCGGGTAAAGATTTCAACATCACGTGTGGCAGGAAAGTTGAGAGCAGGATCAGAGCAAAGGGATGATAGTAGAGTTCGGATTAGAGATAAGGTAATGACATGAGGCAATATGTTGAAAATGTGACAAGATGAGTAAAGAAAGATTGTAAGACGATTTAAGCCAGTGATCAGAATTAGTTGGCCACTAAAAGGAGGGTGAATTTATACGCCAACCTCTTTCAGAATTGTATCAGCCGATAATGGTTAAAACAGGGAACGGCTATTAGTAGCTCAGAAACGACAGAAATCATATGACGACAACCGGTATCGACACTTAAAATCCCGGACTGGCGAATGGGTATCTTGTGGAAGATATCATCTGTGAAGGATGTAATCGGTTCGACAAGAAAGAAGAGCTTAACTTGAGATGCACCGAACCTTATTACACTAATTGTAAGGCCAGAAGGTTGTGTGCTAAAGACGTAGCTTCCGTTAAGGTACCGTGGCGGAATAATAACAGAAAGGAAATGACTTGCGAACCTGAGGAGGAAATGAAAGGGAAATATGATTGAAAATGATATTGCATGTTATGGTAGTAAAGGAAGCCCCCTCCCCCCCTCGAGATCCTTAAGACCCTATACGACTAGTTGAACATTCGAGGACGAATGTTCTAAAGGGGGGAAGGATGTTGTATCTCGCATTTTGTACGTCGGAATATTTTAAGTTAGTTGCGACAAGTTGAAGACAAGGCTATTTTTTCGACTTTGTTTTAAGACATAAGTTGTCTATGATTTATTGGCATGGATTATTAAGGAAAATTTGGGGCCAAAAGTTAAATATGGAAAGTTGGCTATTTCATGAAAATGAAGGCATGTGGCCGGCCACATGTGATGTGGGCCATGGACACATGGAAGCTTAGTACATGTTATTTAAAAGATGACAAATTCATCATTCTTCATCCTTTGTGACTTAGGAAAATTCTAGAGATTTGGAGAAAAGAAAAAGAAAAAAAAAAGAAAGACATAGAGCATGTGCACGGTCATGTGCACATTTTTATGGATATATATATATATATATATATATATATATATATATATATATATATATATATATGGATGACCAAGTAAAGCAAGCCTTCATCATTTTTCACTTGAGAAAATTCAAGAAATTTTGAGAGAGAACAAAAGGAGAGGCTCGGCCACCATGGCTGAGCTTGGAGCTCCAAGAAAAGGTCAAGGAAAAATTATTTTCTTCAAGCTTTCCCACTAATTAAGAGGTCCTCTACACCATGGAGTAATTGTTGAAGCAAGAAAAACATTCCTTCTTACAAAGACAAGCTAGCCGAGTGAAGAACAAGAGTGAGAGGTAAGGTTCAATCTCATTTTTCATGTGTTGTGGATGATTTGTACATGTTGTGAAATGTAGAAATGAAAGAAGTTCATGAAAACATGGTGTTGTGTGTGTGGCCGTGTGTAATGTGTTGAGGCCGTGTGTGTGTGTGGTTGTGTAGAAGTGAAGAATTAGTTGTATTTAGCATGTTGGTGTGTTTTTGTAATGTGTAGAAAATGAATGAAACTCATGGAATGATGTATGTTGAGGAGTGGCCGTGACTAGGGGCTGTTTGGTATGCAAGAAATGAATTAATGCGATCTAGTATTTTGGTCGTCGTCGTTATGGATCCCATGACGTAAAATGAAGGTTAATGATCCAAGTTGAAGTTAAAAATCGTGTGGGTTGATATGAAGGTTAATGTGATCTTAATATAGTTTCTTGAATTTATGGAAGTAATGTTGTCAATGTGTGAGTTGTTAGGGTAGTTGATCAATTTGGAAGAAAGAATTGTGTTGGCCATGTTCTTGTTGAATTGGAACATTTCGGGTAAGGTTGTGTTTTGGATTGGTTTGTTTGATCATTGAGCGGATTGTTTGAAATGTTTTTGAATCTTAATTGAATAATCTTGGATTGGCATTTGACCTTGTGAGCGTTGATAGTAACTTGAAAGTATGTAGTCAAAGAGAATGAAATGGAATGTCGTCGAATCATATGAAAGGAGTTATTGATTTTTGAATGTGTTTGGAATTGATTATCGATGTTGTTATTACGTTTGTTGGTATTGTTGGTAATGATTTTGCCGAGTTAAATTCTCGGGGATGTTGAATTTACAGGGGAAATGCTGCCCAAATTTTTGTAGAAAAAGCAATGGTTTGGAATTGGATTCTTTAGCGCTTGTGACTAATGTTCGACGCTTAATGACATTGTTGTAGATCTTGAAGCCGAGACTTATGTTTGGACTAGCATAGGAAGTGAATGAGGTATGTAAGCTTAACCCTTCTTTCTTTGGCATGTCTTAGTGAAAAGTAAGCTATGACACGTACCCCGAGAAAATTCTACTCTTGTGATCCGAGCATGATTATGATCCTTATGTGTTTCTTGATATTCGTATTCTTAATGTACTCAAATTATGATCTTTATGTTTTTCGCATGAATGGATTTCAAAGGTTGCATAAAAATTCGTTTTCAAAAGAGAGTTTGTTTCCTAAACAATTCTGAAACTACGAACGTCCGAAATTACGAACGTCTGTAACTTTCGCAGAAAGGCTCGGATCGCTTCGATTTGTTCGTAGAAAGTACTCCAGTGAATAGTATTCGTAACCTTCCGAGGCGGACTCGGATTGGTTTGGCATATGACTACGATCCCTATGGTTTTGCTAATACGTTATGATATATGTTATGTTTCCGAATAACGTCCGAAAGATATTTGATATAACTATGGTCCGATTTTCAAGTGACATTCCGTTTGGACTACTTCATCGAGTCTGTGATTATGTTTTTATATGCATATGGTTTCTCACTACTCTGCTCGTGCATGCCTCAATGCATCTTTCACCGAGTCCCGGGCCGGGTACGCACTCGTGCAACTTCTCTGCATTGTTCACCGAGTCCCTCACTAGAGGGCCGCGGTGCGTATATATATATATATATGTGTATGATGATATGATGATGTGATGAGATGGGGATGGTGGACAGGATGGCATACAGAGTCCCTTGCTAGCGGGGCCGGGACACGCTATTCACCGAGTCCCTCACTAAGAGGGCCGGGTACGGTATGTATATATATATGTATATCTGCGTGCATACATGATTATGATTATGATATGATTTTACTCACCGAGTCCCTCGCTAGAGGGCGGGTACGTATATATGTATGATGATATGATGACACGGTTATGATTTGATTTTACTTGCCGATATATGTCTATGCATGATAAATGTTTTGAAAGGCAAGTCTTCCGATTTCTCCGTACTCTTTACTTCAGTATGATCCCGCTTATTGTATTTCATGCTTTACATACTCAGTACATACTCCGTACTGACCCCCTTTCTTCGGGGGGGGGGGGGGTTGCGTTTCATGCGCGCGGTACACCCGGATGAGTTGATGATATGAGCAGGAAATGTTCCGGCGGGATTAGCTCCACTTTCTCGGAGTCTTTGCCCGAGTTAGAGCCTGATGATATGGTTTCATGTCCTATGTCAGAGACTTTGCAGACAGTGTCATGTATAGTACGTGTCGGTTTTGTAAGCGGCTATGTAAGCCGATGTATCAATGTGTATTATATTATAGATTTCCTATGATTTTAGATTTTATTTGATTTGAAAATAATGGAAAGTGTGCTGTATTCCGAAAAAGTTTCATTACTTATTTATGTTATGGTTTGAGAGCCCAGTCTGATTGTGAGTACCGTGTGAGTCAGTGGGTTCGCTCGGCCCTAGGTAAGGGTCGGGTGCCCATCACACCCTATCGGATTAAGGGTGTGACAGGCGGGGTTGATATCCGTCCGTGGGCCCCGAGACTTTCGTTTGTATAGTTCTAACGTTTTTTTTAAAAGAACCTAGTATGTTTATTATCCTGACCCCCGAGTATGATCACTTACTTATTTACCGAGTCTGAAATGAGGATTGTTATGCATATGATTCCGATACGTAGCTGTGATTTCTAGAGTTCGGTTTGATATGTTCCCGAGTGGCATTCGGAAGAAACCTGATTGGACTATTGTCCTAGTTCGTAAATAATGGTTCATTTTGATTAATTTACTAAGTCTTTGTAAATGTTTACATTGCATATGGTTTATAAATGTTCTAAATTGCATATAATTCTTACGATTCTGCTCGTGCACATTATTGTTAATTCCTTCGGCGAGTCTGAGCCGGTTATGTATCGTGCGCACTATGCTTTATTCCGAAGTATGATGAGTTCTGATATATGATGTGATACGAAGTATGATGAGTTCCGAAGTATGATGTGTTTCTGAATTATGATGTGATACGGAGGATAATGTGTTCGGAGATATGCAAAACTTCCGAAGTATGATGAGTTATGGCGCCCAAGACAGGAGGGGCGACCATGTTGTCACACCCTTAATCCGATAGGGCATGATGGGCACCCGACCCTTACCTAGGGCCGAGCGAACCCGCTGACTTTCATAATACACATAATCATCTGGGCCGCAAAACATGACATAAGCACATAATGAATTTTTTTTTTCAGAAACAAACATGCCTTTCATCTTTATCAAATCAAATAAAACTAGCATCGTATGAAATCTGTAAACATATGAAGTTCGTAGCATAATGCATAATAGTACATCGGCTTACGTAGCCGATTGCAAAACTGACATATCATACACACGACACCGTTCGCAAAGTCTCTATCATAACCCGGATACCATACAAAAGTACTCGCTCGGCGGCACTCGAGGAAATGGAGCTCGCCAATCCGAATTTGGAACATCTTCCGCTAACATCACTTACTAATCGCGGTACCGCGGCATGAAACGCAGCCTCTCGACCAGAAGGGGGGTCGGTACGAAATATGTACCGAGTATGCAAAGCATGAAATACGGTAAACGAAGTCATAACCGAAGTACGAGTGCAAAGTGAGCATAACAACCCGAAAACCAAAGTGCTTGCATCTGAAGTACAAATCATACATAAGCGGTACAGAAGACAAATATAACCATCAGAATGCCAAATGCTTAGCTTTCTTTTGAAAAACATTTCTGTCTCATACATACGGAAAATAGAACATATCATATGAGTTGACATTACCGATGTGGGATTCGCCTAAACCAATGTGGGTTTGCCCCACCATTGGGTTTGCCCCACCACCGGCTCCGATACCAACTGATCATATTCCAGAATACATATATCATATCACGAGTCATAATCGAAACAGAAGTACAGAAAAATAAGTGCATATTCAAAATACCAAAATGTTTATTTTCAAAAGACAAAACATGCATAGGGCTCGTAAAAATATGGTCGCCCGCCCGTCAATGGCGCCATAACACATCCTACTTACGAAGATTTCATATCTCCGAAACCCGACATACCGCGGTCAAAACCCAGCGGTCAATATCACATATACCCGACATACCGCGGTCAAGAACCCAGCGGTCAATGTCACACATACCCGGCATACCGCGGTCAAGAACCCAGCGGTCAATATTACATGTACCCGGCATACCGCGGTCAAGAACCCAGCGGTCAATATTACATGTACCCGGCATACCGCGGTCAAGAACCCAGCGGTCAATATCACATATACCCGGCCCAATAACAGAGGAGCTCGGCGAACCGGACATATCATACTCCAGAATATCATATAGTGCGCACGATAACATACCGGCCCGGGACTCGGCGAAAAGGTAATAACAGAATGCACGAGCAGAATCGTGGGAAATCATATGCAATGCAGAACACTTACAAAGACTCAACAGCATAATCAAAGCGAACTATTATTTACAACCCAAGATAATAGTAAAATCAGATTTTCTTCCGAACATCACTCGGGAACAAATCAAACCGAACTTTAGAAACTATAGTCACGTATCAAAATCACATACATAAAAATCCTTATTTCAGACTCGACAAATAAATAAGTAATCATACTCGGGGGTCGGGGCGAAAGTCATAGTAAGTTCTTTCAAAAAGAGGTCGTTAAAACCAAACATAGAAAGGTCGCGGGACCCACGGACGAGCGTCAACCCAATTTGGGCCCGCCTATGAAAATTAAAGTCATTACTCGTCATGAAATCATTTGCGAAGATGTCAAAGCGATCCGAGCCCTGTCTTGAAAGTTACGGGCGTTCGTAGTTTCAGAATCATTTAGGAACAAAACTCTTTTGAAAACAAAACTTCTATGCAACTTTTGAAATTTAGTCATACAAGAGACATAAGGACCATAATTCGACTACATTAAGAATACGAATATCACGAAACAATTAAGAATCGTTTACGAGCTTATCAAAGCAATCCGGTTCTGTCCATGAAAGTTACGAACATTTTTGGACATAAAGCCCTTTCGGAACAAACCGTTACACAGCATTTCAAATCCAATCATATCAAAGACATACGGATCATAGCTTGACCATATTAAGGATGCCAACATCACAAAGCAAATATGAATCATAAACATGGTCGGATTATACGAATAGAATTACCCCCAAGGCTCATAACATATCACAACTTACTTGCGCCTAGGACATGCCAAAAATAAAGAAGGATAAGCTTCACATACCTCGTTTGCCTCCTAAGCTATTCCGAACTCAAGTCTCGGCTTCTCAAAATCTACAACAACGTCATTAGACACCAAACATTAGTCATAGGCACCTCGGAATCCCATTTTAAGCTCGTACTTTATTTACAGAAATTTGGGCAGCACTTCCCCTATACACTCAACAACCCCGAGAATTCAACTCGGCCAATATTATCAACAACAATACCGACAACCATTCCCACAACATCAATAATCAATCTCAAACGCATTCTAACGTTAGTAACTCTTGTCTATACAATTCGACGATATTTCATTTTCATTCAAATCAACCACATACGATCAAACCAACATTGATATTCACACGTTCAAATACTAATCCAAACCATTCAAACAAGATTCAAGAACACTTCTAACAATCTGCACAATGTTCAAAACAACCCAACCAATACACTATGCCACCCAAAACCTCTCCAAATTCAATAAGACAACAACAATACATTTCTTTCTTCCAAACTCATGAACTACACCAACAATCTACACATTAGCAACATTATTTTCATAAATACAAAAGACCACATTAAAATCATATTAACCTCCAAATCAGCCCACACGATTATAGCTTCAACTCGGATCATTAAACCTTCATTTTACATCATAAAATCCATAACAACAACAACCAAAATACCACATAAAATTAGTTCATTCCCTAACATACAAAACAGCCCATTTTCGGCCAACACCTCCACCCACAAATTCATGATTTTCATCCATTTCCACACACTATAACAACACCCAAACATGCTAAACACAATTAATTCACCATTCCTACACAACATCATATATGCACGGCTAGACATCAACATGCACGGCTCAACTTCAACACCACAATTTCATGAACTTTATTCATTTCTACCTATCACAACATGTACAAATCATCCATGAGACATGAAAAATAAGATTGAACCATACCTTCCTCCACCTAGTTCTCCTTCGGCTAGAATTATGTTTCGCAAAAACGAACACTTTGCTTGCTCCACCAACTACTCCACGTTGTAGAGGACCTTCCAATTAATAGAAAAGCTTGAAGAAAAAAAAAATTCATGATCAACTCCATAGGGATGGTTCGGCCGGCCTCTCTTGGCCGTTTTCTCCTTCTTCTTTTTTTCTTTCTCTTGATGTTTCTTGAATTTTCTAGGTGATGAATGTGATGAAGATGATTAATAAGTCATCTTATCCCACTTATATAACTCATCCACATGGCCCTATGGCCCACACCACACACATGGCCACATATGGCCATTTTCATGAAATAATTAGTTTTCAAAATTTCACTTCTAGCCCTTAATTTTCATAAAATGCCTAACTTTTCATAATTCACTTTTGACCTCAAATTTTTCTTATTCAATTTTACCCTTAACACTCCATACCAATGAAAAGATGAATATGCAACTTATGCACTTTTAACAAAATCGGAAGAAATTACAACCTTGTCCTTAACGTATCATGACTAACTCGGATTATCCCAATGTACCAAAATACGGGATATAACACATGTTCCGTCCGCCGAATTTATGTTCCGTAACCAAATTACAACCATGCATGATTTATGTTCGGAAGTAAGCATTCGAAAACGTACCAGTTATTATACTTGTTTTACGTATACATATGATTTCGTAATCGTCATACATGATTTATGTTCGGGGAGTAAGCACTGGTATTCTGATCACTATATATGTTTTCTGGACTTTTATGTATGATTTGTACTTCTGATGTAAGCATTTTGGTATTCCGATTATTATGCTCACTTTCTGTACTCCTTATTCCAGTTATGACCTCACTTTCTGTATTTCATACTTTACATACTCAGTACATATTCCGTCATGACGCTCTTTAAACGTTGCGTTTTTAACGCCAGTCTGAATACTCGTTGGAGTGAGCCTTGACTTAGGATTCCTACTCGACCCTTTGGAGTACTCCTGTCAAGGAGCCCATATTTTGGATACAGAGACTCTTTTGTTATATGTTTGTGTAGGTTCATTCGAGAATGCAGGCGGGGCCACTGTCCGTCGTATGGTTACGTCATTACTCTTACGAATTCTTGTAGACATATATGTGGGTTGTGGGTAGCGCTGTTCAGTTGTGTTTGCGTTCTGTATATTTTCCAGTTGTATGTATAATATATGTATAAAAGTACACGCGTCACCGTACCTTTTTGTATGTATAAGTTCCTAATATGTTTGCTATGAGCGAATTATGGTTAGTAGAGGGTGCGAGTGCCTAGCTCGGGCACTAGTCACGGCCTACGGGGTTGGGTCGTGACTAAACTGATATCAGAGCGGTTCGTCCTCGGAATGTCTACGAGCCGTGTCTAGTAGAGTCTGTTTATCGGTGTGTCGTGCACCACGTCTATAAACGGAGGCTACGAGACATTTAGGATACTACCGCTTCTTTCGATCTTAGATCGTGCGATAGAGCTGTGTTATCGGGATGATCCCCTTCCTAACGAATTGTTATGTTTTCGGCGATGCCTCAGGAAGGCGGCGAGCCCGCGAGGAAGGAGCAAGTCTACGGCGGTGGGAGGGCTAGCCGGGCGGGGAGAGTTACCGGGGCCGTCTTCGAGCACGTGCACTGAGGTTGTGCCCCCGACGGACCGGTTCGCACACACCGCCGCCACCCGAGAGGGCATGAAGCGCCCGGCGGCTGCCGGATCGGGGGGCGGCTCCCTCTGGCTCCCCGGCCGGGGCGGAGGATAGGGCCGTGCGAGAGGCGGTCCGGTGACCCGGCAGTTAGTAGCGGGCCGGGTTCACGGGCATGGAGCGAGGAGGTGATCATGCGGACGGGCATGATAGCCGAGGAGGGCCGTGATTTTCGACTTGTAATCCTCGAGTTCTTCGGGTCAAAGCACACGGAGGATCCCCGGGAGTTCGTTCGGCGGTGCGGCGTACGTTGCGGTTGATTAAGGCTTCCGAGGCGATGCATCGAGTTTGCGTCGTATCGGTTGTATGATGTGGCTTTTGCTAACTGAGTACGAGTCACGGGAGTTGTCGAGGGGGTGAGGGTGCTCCTCCGGCCGGTGTGGGCCGAGTTCACGGGGGCCTTTCTTGGCCATTTTTCTACCCCCGAGAGGAGGCGAGCCGGGGGTTCACGGTGCTACATCGGGGGGGGCGGCGAGGTGTGGGGAGTATAGCCTTCGGTTTGATTCTTTGGCTGATACGCGCCTACTATTGTGGGCGACATGGGCGACAAGGTGCACCGATGTGTGATGGGGGTGGATAGTTATTTGATCGATAGGCGTATGGCGATGGCTTCTCGGCGGTATGGATATTGCAGTACGGGCGTATGCCCGGGGCATGGAGGAGCGACATAGAGGCGTCGGCCCTCACAGAGACTATGACGGGGCCGGCCAGGGAGGGCTAGATCGGATGGTTGTGCAGGGAGTCCCGGCGGGCGGCCTCCCGGCGGCGTGGTAGATATTCTTCTCGGCCAGCCTGGAGTACGTCTCCACGGTTCGCGGATAGGAGGCTGACTAGTACAGGGTATTCGGGAGGCTGGTCGGAGCTCCCGAGGCTTAGGTCGCGGGTGGACGAAGCCGGCCCGATCAAGGCCGCCTATACCTCAGTGTTCTCACTGTGGGGGGCACCATCCGGGAGAGTGTTATCGTGCTACGGGTGCTTGTTTCGCTTGCGGCCGTCAAGGCCACATTATAAGAGAGTGTCCGTACGGAGAGGTGGTCGGGTGGTGCGGCTCGACTGCGGGTCGGTTGCGGTTCATCTTCCCCTTCTATAGCCATGCGCCCCACGGGGCGGGGTATACCGGCACCAGCAGGCCGCGGCAGGGGTCGTGGCGGAGCTCCCGGTTCTAGCGGTCCTTCGAACCGCATATATGCTCTGACTAGCCGACAGGACCAGGAGGCGACACCAGATGTGGATACAGGTATATGAGCCTCTATTGTAATGTTTTTATGTATGTGTATTTACTGTGTGAATGTTATTTAATAGCGACAGGTAGAAATTCGGAAGCCGATAACCGAGTATCTATAAATAACGGTGATCAAGGTGTGTCCGTCGTCATTGGGAACCTGGGAAAACTAAGACGGAAAATAGTTGTACCCACAGGTGAAAAGGGAATATGTAGAATCGAAAGAGGGCTAAAATAGTAATTGTGTTATGAGAGCGTTCGGAACCCTATTAAGACTTTACCTTACTCCAAATTACGTGATGAAGGTCATGCGGTGAGGTGGACGCGATCATACCCGCATTAGAGCATCGTATTCCATCGGAGTTCCGAGGTTAAGCGTGCTAGAGTGAGAGAAATTTCAGGATGGGTGACCCCCTGGGAAGTCTACTAAAAATCCTAAAAGGGTCAGACATAGGCGAGCCAAATGGGAAGATAGAGTAGTCTAAGGGAAATTAGAGTATATAGAGTGGGCGGAGACCTTAAGAGGTCGCGTAATAGGCGTATTAGATCAGTGAAGAAAGAAAAAGAGAGAAAGGGTGCATCACGGCTTTAGGATTAGGGTGAGTTGGAACTATGTTGGGAATATCTTGTGAGTGAGATAGTAGCAGTTATGCCTATATAAGTATGTACCTGATACCCCGCACGGGACTATATTAGCGGATATGTGTGCTTCGATAACCAACGTGGCGGTATATGGAAGGCATTAATCGGACAGGGTAACGAAGTTCAGGTGAAAAGAAGAATAAATGGCCCAAATGTCACAAGGCAAGCTGATGCCATTTCACCATAGGTTAAGCTGGGAAGCATTAACACAATGATATTTGGAAAAGAAAGGAAGTGAGTAGAAGGATGGCAAAGAGAGTAGAGTGTCGGAATAAAAGTGCCGCCTAATTGAAATTGGGGAAATGAGGACATAAGGCAAATATAATCAGGTAATAATATAAGTACACCCCTAAAGGGGGGAAGCGGATGCAAGAGATGCAAATGTAAGATAGAGACAAACAACGTTACAGTATATTTGATACGGATACTTGGGCTACAAGTAGGATCTGCCAAGGGACGAGGGTTAGTAAGATCCAAAAGGCGAGGAAAAAGGGTGGAAGCTAGGATGTAGTGAGATAGTCTGCTGCGAATTGATTGTGGAGATCTTGAACGATATAGCTTGACTAGTCAAATTTGGCCAACCAAGGGTGGGACCACGCACCTCACGCTTCACCATGGCCATTTCAAAATTAATAACTTTTCATAATTCACTTTTAACCCGGAATTCTCCCAATATTCCATACCAATAAAATCACAAGCAACTTATGCCTTAAAATAAAATCGAAGGTCAAAATCTCGACCTGTCCGGAGTAGTCTTGTCCTTAACTTTTCATGGTTAGCTCGGAATGTCCCAACGTACAAAATACGGGATATAACGAGAATATGAGAATGTGGGCTCTTCTAGATTTTTCTCAATTTTACTCATTGATAATGACTTACTTCTAAAGGCTCCAAAGTGTATGTAAAAGTTATCCCTTTTTTCTTTTGGCATAAACTACATAAGGGAGCGAACGACGCGCGTACATGACCCCGAACTCTAATTCTCGGTACTTGACTTCTGTGATTGTCTTTGATTCTCAAATGTTGGTTGATTCTAATTATTCTGTTGAGTCTCAGATGATGATTTAGTTTGCATACGGGCCCATGATAATGCAACGCTCGTGCATAACGTTAATATATCATTAATCGAGTCACCGTAGGAGTATGTATTCGTACACGATCTCATCGTATTGTTCCGGGTCCCTCACTAGAGGGCGGAGTACGTATGTATATGATGATTTCCGAGTCCCTCACTAGAGGGCCGGGTACGGTATGTATATGATTATTTCAGGGTCCCCTCTAGAGGGCGGAGTACGGTATAATATATATGTATGCATGACTCGTCTTATAAGGCACGGATGCATTGGTATCTTTGGTTATCATACTCGTCTCTCCAACTTTTTGCTCGACCATGATCTTCTTTATTGTACTTCATGCCTTACATACTCGGTACATTGCTAAATGCGCGTCCGCTTCTTGTAGACCTGTTGCGTTTCATGCCACGCGGTGTATACGGATGAGTAGAGGATATTCTAGAAGATGTTCCCGATGGATTGACGAGCTCCATTTTCCTTAGGGTGTTGCGGGTCGGAGTATCTACGTTATGGTATCTTGATTGATGTTAGAGACTTTGCAGATAGAGTCACGTATATAGCATGTCAGTCTTGTAAGCGGCTCTACGAGCCGATGTATCATTATGCATTATGTTATAAATTTCATATGATTACAGATTTTACTTGATTTGAGAACGATAAAAAGAATGCTTTTGAAAAGCTTTCATTATGCATTTCATTTCGTGATTTAAGAGTCTAGTGAGATTATGAACATAACGAGAACCAGCGGGGTTCGCTCGGCTCTAAGTAAGGGGTCGGGTGCCCATCATGCCCTATCAGGATTGGGGTGTGACATCTACGACCAGACATACGATCCATATAAATTATACGGGCCGTATGTTGGTCCGTAGAACTGAGTCGGGATAGATTGGGAGTTATTAAAATGGGGACCAAGTTCATTTCATTTTCACTCCCCTCCTCTCAAGAACTCTCTAGAATATTTCTCCACACATTTTGCACAAGAACTCAAGAGAAATTGATGATCAACTTCATCAAACCAAGAGAATCATGTATAAGAAACTCATTAAGGTTCATCCAAGACAAGAAATTCAAGTGGAGGTGGAACTAGGGTTTTGCTCAAGGGAAGTGTTTGCACCCGAACTCCATTCCTAAACCATCTATGGTAAGTTTTATGGTCATTCCATGTTGTTTAAATAATTGAGAGGTTGAAAGACTTGGATTGTAAAATGAGATAGAAAATGGGTCATGAATGTGAGAATAGTGGTATTTTGAGTAGTAGTTTGGAATGAGTCATGATTCTTGATATTGTGATTATAATTATGTTATAAATGATATTAAGAACATGGGATAGACATTGTATATGAGTGAATGTAATAGTGTGCTATGATGACGTGGATATGGATGATTTGAAGTGAATTGGGAAATATGGATAATGTAGGTGAATAAAGACTATTGCTTATGATGTCGTGAATGTTAGTATAGATGTTTGGGAGTTGATATATGATATGGAGCAAGTTGTATAAACGAAGGAGATGCTGCCCAATTTTCTCTAGCTTTAGTCAAGTATGCTAAGTTATCAATTATCTAATATTAGTATAAACTCTAATGAAGATAGAAACGTGAGCATTGAAGGAGAACGTTCAAGCGATAGAATAGCTAAACGAAAAGGTAAGTAAGGCTAACCCTTCTTTCAATAAGGCATGGTTCCTTGGCTATATATCTATCCTTTCATGATTCTACAATGTCCTCCAAATGATTCTATCCTTAAAAACTACTAAAGCTCATGATTCTCGTTATGTTACAATCCTACTAAATTCCTTATATGATGAGTGATCCTTTAAGGATAGATGTAATGAAATGACGATAGTAATGATGCCAAAGATGCTTATGAGCTCTTATGTATATGTGTCTATGTATGACTCTTATGTAATACCGAGCTTATATGGCCGGGTATGATATGTATTGCGGACACCACTACAGTTGGATACGGATAACCCTGTGTCATGACCCAACCCCGTAGGCCGTGACTAGTGCCGAAATTCTGGACACTCGTATACACACCTGTTAGCTATAATCAGCCCATAACTAGCATGATAAGGAACTTATATAAAAAGGCAAGACGTCGTCTCAAAACTGTCACATATATATACATATCACAGCCACCTGTCTCCTGAGGGGTTACAACTCTCAACAGATAACATCGTACATAAGCCGGCGAGTGTTATATCCCGTATTTTGTACATTGGGACAATCCGAGCTAACCATGAAAAGTTAAGGACAAGACCATTCCGGGATACGAGGTAGAGACTTTTAACTTCCGATTTTGCTTTAAGGCACAAGTTGTTTATAATTTTATTGGCATGGAATATTAAGGAAAATTTGGGGTCAAAAGTTAATTTTGGGAAACTTAATATTTCATGAACAAAAGGCCATATGGCCGTGTGGCATGTGTGGGCCATGGGCCACATGTGTTAATTATATATGTAGGGGAAAGATGACAAATGAATTATATTCATCTTTCCACACTTAGAAACTCTAGAAACTTGGAGAAAAAAGAGAGAGAGAGAGAGAGGCAACCATTCGGCCATAGTTGGCCGAATTTGAGGTCCCAAAAATAATGATCAAAAAATATTTTCTTCTAGCAATTCAACCAATTGGAAGGTCCTTGTTACCGTGGAGTAGTTGTTGGGGCAAGCAAAACGTTTATTCTTGCAAAACACCACCCTAGCCGAGTGAAGAAGTTGAGTGAAGAAGGTAAGGTTTAATCTTCATTGTTATATCCCGTATTTTGTACATTGGGACAATCGAGCTAAGCTTGCGATAAGTTAAGGACAAGACTATTCCGGGATACGAGGTATTTGTTAACCTCCGATATTGTTTGAAGGCATAAGTTGCTTATGATTTTATTAGTATGGAATATTAAGGAAAATTTGGGGTTAAAAGTGAAATATGGGAAGTTAATATTTCATGAAATAAGGGCCAAGTGGCCGTGCATAGTGGAGTGGGCCATGGGCCACATGGATACATTATATATGTAGCTAAAAGATGACAAATTAGTCATCTTTATCATTTTCAACACTTAGAAGCTTAGAGAAAAATTGAGAAGCTAGGAGAAAAATAAAGAGACTATTCGGCCATGGCAACAAAAATGGAGGACCATGAATAGTGATCAAAAAAATATTTTCTTCTAGCTTTTCAACCAATTGGAAGGTCCTTATTAACGTAGAGTAGTTGTTGGAACGAGCAAAACGTTTATTCTTGCAAAACACCACCCTAGCCGAGTGAAGAAGTTGGGTAAAGAAGGTAAGGTTTAATCTTCATTTTCATATGTTATGCATGGTTTGTGTATGTTGTGGTATGTGAAATGAATGAAATTCATGAAAGTATGGTGTTGATGTTGTAGCGTGTGTGTTGTGTTGTGGCCGTGTATATTTGTGTGGTGTAGAAGTGATGAATTAATTTTATTTAGCATTTTGGTTGATGTTGTTATGGATTCTATGTTGATAATTAAGTTTAATGGTTCAAATTGGAGTTATGGTCGTTTATGGCTTGTGATAGAAGCTAATAGAATTTTAATGTAGTTTCTTGAATTTAAGAGGATGATCTTGTTAACGTGTGAATTGTTGGTATAGTTCATGAATTTGGAAGAACGGAATGTGTTGTTGATGTTTTCTTGAACTTGGAAGGTTTCGGGTTGCATGGTATGTGGTTGAATTGAAAGTAATTGGAATGTTGTCGAATTATGTAGAAAGGAGTTACTA
Source organism: Lycium ferocissimum (assembly GCF_029784015.1). Classification (NCBI taxonomy): domain Eukaryota; kingdom Viridiplantae; phylum Streptophyta; class Magnoliopsida; order Solanales; family Solanaceae; genus Lycium; species Lycium ferocissimum. The sequence continues at coordinate 20,120 of NW_026726568.1, forward strand.
ATGTTAGAATACGTTTGGAGTTACTTATTGATGTTGTTGGTGTGGTTGTTGGTATTGTTGTTGATGATATTGGCCGAGTTGAATTCTCGGGGTTGTCGGATTTATAGGGGAAATGCTGCCCAAATTTCTGTAAATAAAGTGATAGCTTGGGAATGAATCCCTAAGTGCCTATAACTAATGTTAGTATCTAATGACGTTATTGTAGATTTTGGGAAGCGGAGATTTGAGTTTGGATTAGCTTAGGAAGCGGATGAGGTATGTAAAGCTTATCCTTTCTTTCTTTTGGCATGTCCTAGTTGTAAGTAAGCTATAATACGAGCCTCGTGGCAACTCTGCTCTTAAGATCGAGCATGTATATGATTCTTATCCACGTCTTGATACTAGCGTTTTTAGTATGGTCGTACTATGGTTATTGTGTCTTTTGTATGATTGGATAATAAATGTTGCATAAAGAAATTATGTTCTTAAAGAGTCACGTAACTACGAATTAGTAACTTTCACGGACGGGCTCGGATCGCTTGAAATGTTCGTGAAGATTTTATAACAAATAATGTCTCTAACTTTCATAGGCGGGCTCGGATTGGTTTGATACTTGTCCGTGGGCCCCGAGATTTTTCTATGTTTGGTTCTGACGACTTTCTGAAAGAACTTAATGTGACTATCGTCTTAACCCCCGAGTATGATTACTTACTTATCTGTTGGGTCTATAATGATGTCTTATATGCATATGGTTACCCACGATTCTGCTCGTGCGTATGGTTGTTACATCTTTCGCCGAGTCCCGGGCCGGTTATGTATCGTGCGCACTATGCTATATTCTGAAGTATGATGTGTTTTCCGAAGTATGATGTGATACGAAGTATGATGTGTTACGAAGTGTGATGTGATACGAAGTATGATATGTTACGAAGTGTGATGTGATACGGAGCATGATTTGTTCGGAGATATGCAATATTTCGAAGTATGATGCGTTGTGGCGGCAAAGATGGGGTGGCGACCACGTTATCCCTTCGGGTCCCATTACGGACCGCATGTGATATATGATATGATAATATGATGACATGATGATATGATGATTCTATTCACCGAGTCCCTCACTAGAGGGCCGGGACACGCTATATATAGATGCATATGATGATTTTACTTACCGAGTCCCTCACTAGAGGGCTGGGACACGTTATACATGCATGTGTACATGATGATTATTTATTTATGTTTCAGAGTCAAGCCTTATGATTTTCTGTACTCCTTGTTTAGTATGATCCTGTTTACTGTTTACTGTATTTCATGCTTTACATGCTCAGTACATATTCCGTACTGACCCCCTTTCTTCGGGGGCTGCGTTTCATGCCACGCAGGTGTATACGGATGAGTAGAGGATATTAGCAGAAGATGTTCCAGCTGGATTGGCGAGCTCCATTTCCTTAAGTCTTTCTTGGGAGTCAGAGTATTTATGTTATGGTATCTTGGTTTATGTTAGAGACTTTGCAGACAAAGTCATGTATATAGTATGTCAGTCTTGTAAGCGGCTCTATAAGCCGATGTATCATTATGCATTATATTACAGTTTCATATGTTTACAGATTTTCCTCGATTTGAGACAGACGAAAAGCATATTTTTTAAAAGCTTACATTGTGCACTCATTTCATGGTTTGGGCCAGTATGATTATGAGTAACACGAGAGTCGGAAAAGTTCGCTCGGCCCTAAGTAAGGGTCGGGTGCCCATCATGCCCTATCGGAAATTGGGGTGTGACAAATTGGTATCGGGCTTGTCGATTCGTCCTAGAGGGGTTGTACGCAAAGTCGTGTCCGGGAGTCACATTTATGGTGTGAAGCGCGCCACATTTATAAACATGAGGCTACGGGCATCTAGGATGGTTACTCTTCTTTCACATCTTAGATCGTGCCATAGAGCCAAGTCATGGAAATGAAACTCCTTAACCTTGATTTCAGCGAGAAGAATGGCATCGACGGGAAGAAAGTGACTAGCGATATTGGAAGTTACCAAGCACGCGGGTAAGCAAAGGTATGAAAGATATATGCCGGACAAAGATATTGAAGTACGATTGAAATACAAGTTGAAGATTAAAAGGGAAAGTAAACAAGAAAGTGTAACGAGTGCGAGTTTGAGTTGGGCATACGAGGTATGTTCATCATTTTCATACTGTTGTTGACATTGGGAGCCCTGTGTGGCTGTGATATTGTTATATCCCGTATTTTGTACATTGGGATATTCCGAGGTAATTGCGAAAAGTTAACGACAAGGCTATTTTTTTCCGACTTTCTTTTAAGGCATGAGTTACTTATGATTTTATTGGTATGGAATATTAAGGAAAATTTGGGGTCAAAAGTGAAATTTTGGAAACTTGATATTTCATGAAAATGGCCATTTGTGGAGATGTGTGGGGTGTGGGCCATGGGCCGCATGGATAAATTATATATGTGGTTAAAAGATGACAAAGTGATTATTTTCATCATCTTCACCCTTTAGAACTTTGAAGAAACTTGGAGAAAAAAATAAGAAGGGCCATTCGGCCATGGTGACCAAAAATGGAAGCCCTCAAATAGTGATCAAAAAAATATTTTCTTCTAGCATTCCCACCAATTGGAAGGTCCCTAGTAACGTGGAGTAGTTGTTGGAGCAATCAAAACGTTCATTCTTGGCAACTTACAAACTCTAGCCAAGTTGAGAAGTTAAGGTGGGACCCACATGTCGGCATTTTATAAAGGACATATGAAGAGATATATGGGTAGTACATGTGAAGTTGAGCAAGTCCTAAGAAGGACCCATAAGCTAAAAATGAGTGTAACCCTCCAAAAGGACGATTTAAGAAAACGTCTTCGGGTGATCTGACTACGAGGGGCCAAAGAGGTATTATGAGTTTGGAATTTGGGAAAAGTCCCATAATTAAAGTTGTATATAATTGAAATATCTTTCCAACCATAGGTCGTGGGTTCACAGGCGACATCGGGATAAGGAGATATGGACGTTTTAAGGCAGAAAGGTCAGTGGGCCAGGCCCAACCCGAGCCCAACCGGGTCAGGCCCATTACCCACACCTTTTTAAATGAAATATCAGCCTTTTCTCCTCATTTTTCATACCAAAACACCCAGAAAATTCTGGAGAAAAAGAGAGAGGAGAGCCTAGAGAGAGAAAAACTAATTTTGACCAAAATTCGCGCCCGATTTCGAAGCCCATGAAGAGAAAAGTGTCGTACGTCGCGTTGCCTTCAATTTCAGCTAAAAATCAACCAAGAAGAAGAGGATGGACGTGGTGGCTGCACACTTGAGGTAAGATTAAGGTTCCCTTTCATTGTTAACAAGTTTATTCAGAGTTTTAACGGAGGGAATAGTGTGTAGAAATGGATGAAATTCATGAAACTTTGTATGTTGATGTTGAGCCGTGAGTATGGGCTGTTTTGTGACAAGGAATGAACTAAATTTACTTAGTGTTTTGGTTGTTGTTATTGTGAATTCTATGATGCAAATGAAAGTTTAATGGTTCAAATTGAAGTTATAGTCGTTTGTGGTTTGTTATGGAAGCTAATGTGATTGTAATATGGTTTCTTGTATTTATGATAATAATGTTGTCAATGTGTGAATTGTTGGGGTAGTCGATGAAATTGGAAGGAAGAAATGCGTTGTTGATTGTTTTCTTGAACTTGGAGGGTTTCGGGTTGCATGGTGTATTGGAGGGGCTGATTTGAATATTTTGTGGATTTACAAGTGTTCTTGAATCTTGTTTAAATGGTTTGGATTAGTACTTGAACGTGTGAATATTGATGTTGGTTTGATCGTATGCGGTTGATTTGAATGAAAATGAAATATCGTCGAATTATATAGAAAAGAGTTACTAATGTAAGAATGCGTTTTGAATTCATTATTGATGTTGCTGGAATGGTTGTTGGTATTGTTGTTGATAATATTGGCCGAGTTGAATTCTCGGGGTTGTTGAACTTATAGGGGAAATTGTGCCCAAATTTCTGTAAATAAAGTGATGGCTTGGGATTGGATCCTTAAGTACTTAAAGCTAATGTTTGGTGTTTAATGACGTTATTGTAGCTCTTGGAGAGCCCGAGACTTAAGTTTGGATTAGCTTAGGAAGCGAATGAGGTATGTAAAGCCTAACCTTTCTTTCTTTTGGCATGTCTTAGACGTAAGTAAGATATAACATGATTTGTGCCTTGGGGTAACTCCATTCTTAAGTTCCGAGCATGTTTATGATTCATAGTTGCTTCTTGATGTTGGCATCCTTATATGGTCAAGCTATGGTTTTATATGTCTTTGATATGATTGGATTTAAAATGTTGTATAAACGGTTTTGTTCCTAAAGGGTCCTATGTCTAAAAATGTCCGTAACTTTCATAGACAGAACCGGATAGCTTTGATATACTCGTAAGTGATTTTATAACGTATAATATCTCTAACTTTCGTGGGCGGGCACGGATTGGTATGATGCATATCCGTGGGCCCCGAGACTTTCTTTGTATAGTCCTAACGACTTTTTGAAAGAACATAATATGGCTATCATCCGACCCCCAGTATGATTACTTACTTATCTGGTGAGTCTGAAATGAGGATTTTTATGCATATGATTTTGATACGTAACTATGATTTCTAAAGGTCTATTTGATATGTACCCGAGTGACATTCGGAAGAAACTTGATTTGGCTATTGTCTGGTTTGTAAATGATAGTTCGTTTTGATTACTCTATTGAGTCTTTGTGAATGTTTTAAATTGCATATAGTTTCTCACGATTCTGCTTTATGCATTTCCGTTATTACCTCGTGCATTATGTTATTACCTCTTTCCGAAGTATGATGTGCCGGTTATGTTGATCGTGTTACGCACTATGCTATATTACGAAGTATGATGTGTTACGAAGTATGATGTGATACGGAGTATGATGTGTTCGGAGGTATACAATATTTCGAAGTATGATGTGTTGTGGCGCAAGATGGAGTGGCGACCACGTTCGTCACGGGTCCCATTACGGACCGTATGTGATATATGATATGATAATATGATGACATGATGATATGACGATTCTATTCACCGAGTCCCTCACTAGAGGGTCGGGTACGGTATATATGTATATGATGATACGATGGCTATGCATGATGATTATATGACCTCATTTACCGAGTCCCTCACTGGAGGGCCGGGACACGTTATATATATGCATATGTACGAGGTGATTATTTACTTATGTCACTCAGTCCCATTATGGGCCGGACATGATACATGACGTTGATATGCACGATTTGTATTTCAGGAGTAAGCATTTTGGCATTCTGATTATTATATTTGTCTTCTGTACCTCTTATGTATGATTTGTATTTCAATGCAAGCATTTTGGTATTCTGGTTATTATGCTCACTTTCTGTACTCCTTACTTCGGTTATGACCTCGTTTTCTGTATTCCATGCTTTACATGCTCAGTACATATTCCGTACTGACCCCCTTTCTTGGGGGGTTGCGTTTCATGCCACGCAGGTGTACAGATGAGTAGAGAATGTTAATAGAAGATGTTCCAGCTGGATTGGTGAGCTCCATTTCCTCCCGGAGTGTTGCCGAGTCAGAGTGTTTACGTTATGGTGTCTCGAGTTATGTTAGAGGCTTTGCAGACAGAGTCATGTATGTAACATGTTAGTTTGTAAGTGGCTCTGTAAGCCGATGTATTATTGCGCATTTGTTACAGCTTTCATATGATCACTGATTTTATTTGATTTGAAAAAGACAAAAAGCATGTTGTTCTTTGAAAGGTTTTCATTTGGCACTCATGTTATGATTTAAGGGCCCAGAATGGTTATGAGTTTCACGGGAGTCAGCGGGTTCGCTCGGCCCTAAGTAAGGGTCGGGTGCCCATCATGCCCTATCGGAAATTAGGGTGTGACAGATATGATATGATATGATATATATATATATATATATATATATATATATATACATACATACGTTGGCCTGTGAGAGCATTGTTGGTATTTCTGCGTGCGAGGTTTGAATAGTAACAATTACGGAGGAAACTACTTAAAATTTTCCTAGAAATAAAGGGGGAATGAGATATAGGTTTGTAATATGTCTTGAAAGGTCGTGCCAATAGTAATGATAGGATTTGACTAAGCTACGAGTACGGCCGACATTGAGAAAGAAGTTAACTGCTGAATTGACAAACAGGGGTGCATTATGACGAGCTTACAGTTAAAAGAAGTAATAGTATGATTAAGACAAGAGTACAGAGGAAAAGAATTGTGATGGATATGGATGTATTGATAAGACAGCTTGTGAAATATTAAGGATAGAGTTGATCAGAAAGGGTAAAAAGGTTAAGAAGTGTTACCTTATAAGACCGATTACGAACAAGATATAATGTGAATATAATGGGGATTGTTATGAAAATAAGTAAAGCCGAGTGAGAAGGTGGCCAAAGCTACGATGCGATCTATGTAGCTAGAACATAAAGGCAAGTGTGAAACGGAAAAGCGAGCTATAGAACGAATAAGGAAGGCTTATCGAGTTCTGTAGGGGAAGTTTGGAATACGGGTTATATAATAACGGAAATGATAGCGAGTGTAAGGAAAGAAAGGGTAATTGGAAGAAGGAAATAAGAGGAAAGCGAGATAACAGTGTAGTAAGAGACCATGACATGTGTAGCCAAGGATACGAGTGCTATAAGTGACGGGACTGGGAAAGACCCGGTTATAGAAAGGATGAGGAACGAGGTAAAATGAGAGCAGAAATCCAAAGGCCGATAACCAAGCATTTATAAGTAACGGCGACCAAGGAGTGTTCGTCACCATTGGGAATCGGGAAGTCTAGGACGGAAGTAGTCATATCCGTAGGTGAAAAGTGAATGCGAGGATTGAAAAAGGGCTAAAATAGTAATTGTGGAGTCGGAAGAGTAGAGACCCTTTCTAATTCGGAGGGAGATGTGTTATGAAAACGTTTCGAAATCGTTAAGACTTCAACTTGCTCCAGTTATGTGACGAAGGTCATGCGGTGAGGTGAATGCTATGTCATACTAGCATTAAAGCATCGTATTTCATCGAGTTCCAAGGTTAAGCGTCTTTGGAGTGAGAGAAATTTTAGGATGGATGACCCCCTGGGAAGTTTTCTGAAAGTCTTGCAAATTCAGACGTAAGAAGCAAATGAGAAGCTAGAGTAATCTAAGGAAAATTAGCGTATACAGAGTGGGCGGAAACCTTAAGAGGTCACATAAGACGAGGCAGACTGAATCAGTGAAGAGAGAGAAGGTGCATCACAGCTCTAGAATTAGGGTGAGTTTGAATAGCGTTTGGAAATATTTTGTAAGCAAGATAGTAGAAATTATATACGTATGCAAGTATGCACCTGATATCCCATACATGGCTATATCGGCGGATATATGTGCATTCCGGAAACCAATTTGCGATATATGGAGGACATTAATCGGACAAGGTAACGAAGTTCAGTGAAAGGAAAAATAAAAAGGGACACGAATGTTACAAGGCAAGCTGATGCTGTTTCACTACAGGTTAAGCTTGGAAAGTTCTAATACAATGATATTTGGAAAAGAAAGAAAGTGATTAGATGGAAGGCAAGGAAATCGAAATGTCGGAATAAAAGTGCCGCCTAATTAAGATTGGAAATACGGACATAGGGCAAAGCATAAACGGAAAATGGTATAAGTACACCCCTAAAGGGGGGAAGCGAGTGTGAGAAATGCAAGTATAAGATGGGACAATCGACACTACAATATATTTGATACGGATGCTCGGGCTACAGGAAGGGTTCCTTGCCGAGACAAGTTAGTAAGATCCAAAAGCCAGAGAAAGGGGTAGAAGCTAGGATGGTAATTGAGATAGTGCGGAGAATTAATCGTAGAGATCTTGAATGATATGACATTGGAAAGTGGCGGCTTAAAGGAGAATACGACAAGAGAACGATAACAAGTGACTCACAGAGACGTTGTGAAAGGTAACCCTACTGTGCTAGATTAGAGGCTGAGATGTGGGCAATAAGGTTGCTTGTTAATGATACTGCGACCTATGAGTAGTAAGGGAGAAAAATAAAAAACCTCCCATAGTAGGAAGTGGGAACATCAAAGGGTAAATAAAGGAAGGAAAGGAGTATGACAGGATAGGCTACAAGCGAATGTTAGGACGGAAGGAATATGTGGAGCAGGGTGAACCAGGAGAAGGAAAGACCGCAACTACGATGGAATGTACTTTTATACAAGCCACAAAGTGGTTATGTTATTACCCATGAACATCTATATGCTAGGGATGAGACCAAGAGAATATCTAATAAGAAAAGTTTGGATTCGGTAATAACAATACGGTGATAATATACTGGGTGCATTAAGAAAAGATGTAAAGATGGTTTAAGCTAAATTCACAGACGGGGTTCGTACGGAGGACAAACGAGGACATGGCTATGGTTGGACCAAAGATCTATTCCGATACCGGTTGTAAGAGGAGAGGCAAAGACAAAGTAAAACATAAGGATTAGTGAAGCCACGCTAAGGCATTTTTGGGCTAATTTGGGCACCTTCGCATATTCTTGTAAAGATTGCAACATAATGTGTGACCGGAAAGTTGAGAGCAAAATCTGAGCAAAGGGATGATAGAAGAGTTCGAATTAAAGATAAAGAAATGACCCGAGGTAATGTGCCTAGAATGTTACGAGTTAAGTAAAGGAGATTATATGATGATTTAAGCAAAATGATCAGAACTAGCTGGCTACTAAAAGAGGGTGAATTCATGTGTTAACTTCTTTCAAGATGATACCAGCTAATGATAATTAAAGCAGGGGACGGCTACTAGCAGCTCAGAGACGACAGAAACCATACGACGACAATCGGCGTCGACACTTAAAAAATTACGGATTGGCGAGTGGGTATGTTTGAAGGTACCACCCAAAAGGTGTAATAAGATTCGACAAGAAGGAGAAGTCTAACCCGAGATATATTGGACCTTAGTACATTGTTCATAAGGTAAGAAGGGGTTGCGTGCTAAAGACGTGGCTTTTGTTAGGTCTTTGTGGCGGAACAATAACGGGGAGGAGATGATTTGAGAGGTTGAAGAGAAGATGAAGAAAAAAAATGTGATTGGTAGGTGAGACTGCATACTATAGTAATGAGGAAACCCCCCCGAGATCTTTATAAGACCTTATGAGACGAGTTTAACATTCGAGGACGAATGTTCTAAAGGGGGAAGGATGTTATATCCCGTATTTTATACATTGGGACAATCCGAGCTAACTGCGATAAGTTAAGGACAAGACTATTCCGTGGATACGAGGTAAAGACTTTTAACCTCCGATATTGTTTGAAGGCATAAGTTGCTTATGATTTTATTGGTATGGAATATTAAGAAAAATTTGGGGTTAAAAGTGAATTATGAGAAGTTAATATTTCATGAAATAAGGGCCAAGTTGGCCGTCCATAGTGAGTGGGCCATGGGCCACATGGATACATTATATAAGTAGCTAAAAGATGACAAATTAATCATCTTTATCATTTTCAACACTTAGAAGCTTAGAGAAAAATTGAGAAGCTTGGAGAAAAATAAAGAGACCATTCGGCCATGGCAACAAAAATGGAGGACCATGAATAGTGATAAAAAAAATATTTTCTTCTAGCTTTTCAACCAATTGGAAGGTCCTTATTAACGTGGAGTAGTTGTTGGAACGAGCAAAACGTTTATTCTTTCCTAGCCGAGTGAAGAAGTTGGGTGAAGAAGGTAAGGTTTAATCTTCATTTTCATATGTTATGCATGGTTTGTGTATGTTGTGGAGTGTGGAAATGAATGAAATTCATGAAAGTATAGTGTTGATGTTGTAGCCGTGTGTGTTGTGTTGTGGCCGTGTATATGTTGTGTGGTGTAGAAGTGATAAATTAATTTTATTTAGCATTTTGATTGATGTTGTTATGGATTCTATGTTGATAATGAAAGTTTAATGGTTCAAATTGGAGTTATGGTCGTTTATGGCTTGTGATAGAAGCTAATAGAATTTTAATTTAGTTTCTTGAATTTATGAGGATGATGTTGTTAACGTGTGAATTGTTGGTATAGTTCATGAATTTGGAAGAACGGAATGTGTTGTTGTTGGAAGGTTTCGGGTTGCATGGTATGTGGTTGAATTGAAAGTAATTGGAATGTTGTTGAATTATGTAGAAAGGAGTTACTAATGTTAGAATACGTTTGGAGTTACTTATTGATGCTGTTGGTGTGGTTGTTGGTATTGTTGTTGATGATATTGGCGAGTTGAATTCTCGGGGTTGTCGGATTTATAGGGAAAATCTTTGCTCAAATTTCTGTAAATAAAGTGATAGCTTGGGAATGAATCCCTAAGTACCTATAACTAATGTTAGTATCTAATGACGTTATTATAGATTTTGGGAAGCGGAGATTTGAGTTTGGATTAGCTTAGGAAGCGGACGAGGTATGTAAAGCTTATCCTTTCTTTCTTTTGGCATGTTCTAGTTGTAAGTAAGCTATGATACGAGCCTCGTGGCAACTCTACTCTTAAGATCCGAGCATGTATATGATTCTTATCCACTTCTTGATACTAGCGTTTTTAGTATGGTCGTACTATGGTTATTGTGTCTTTTGTATGATTGGATAATAAATGTTGCATAAAGAAATTATGTTCTTAAAGAGTCCTGTAACTACGAACGACCGTAAATTTCACAGACGGGCTCGGATCGCTTCGAAACGTTCGTAGAAGATTTTATAACAAATAATGTCTCTAACTTTCATAGGCGGGCTCGGATTGGTTGGATACTTGTCCGTGGGCCCCGAGATTTTTCTATGTTTGGTTCTGACGACTTTCTGAAAGAACTTAATGTGACTATCGTCTTAACCCCGAGTATGATTAATTACTTATCATTGTTGGGTCTGTAATGATGTCTTATATGCATATGGTTACACGATTTTATCGTGCATATGGTTGTTACGTCTTTGCCGAGTCCGGGCCGGTTATGTATCGTGCGCACTATGCTATATTCTGAAGTATGATGTGTTTTTCAAAGTATGATGTGATACGAAGTATGATGTGATACGAAGTATGATGTGTTACGAAATATGATGTGTTACGAAGTATGATGTGATACAGAGCATGATGTGTTCGGAGATATGCAATATTCCGAAGTATGATGTTTTGTGGCGCCAAAGATGGGGTGGCAACCACGTTACATCTACCGGGTCCCATTACGGACCGCATGTGATATATGATATGATAATATGATGACATGATGATATGATGATTCTATTCACCGGAGTCCCTCGCAGAGGGCGGGACCTGTTATATATTTATATGCGTATGATGATTTTACTTACCGAGTCCCTCACTAGAGGGCGGGACACGTTATACATGCATGTGTACATGATGATTATTTATTTATGTTTCGAGAGGCAAGCCTTATGATTTTACGTACTCCTTATTCGGTATGATCTGTTCTTGTATTTCATGCTTTACATGCTCAGTACATTTTCCGTATTGACCCCCTTACTTCGGGGGCTGCATTTCATGCCACGTAGGTGTATACAGATGAGTAGAGGATATTAGCAGAAGATGTTCCAGCGGGATTGGCGAGCTCCATTTCCTTGGTCTTTGCCCGAGTCGGAGTATTTATGTTATGGTATCTTGGTTTATGTTAGAGACTTTGCGGACAAAGTCATATATATATATATATATATATATATAGCGGCTCGTAAGCGATGTATCATTATGCATTATATTACGGTTTCATATGTTTCTGATTTTCCTCGATTTGAGACGAGATAAAAAGCATGTTTTTTTTTTAAAAGCATACATTGTGCACTCATTTCATGGTTTAAGGGCCCAGTATGATTATGAGTAACACGAGAGTCAGCGGGTTCGCTCGGCCCTAAGTAAGGGTCGGGTGCCCATCATGACCTATCGAAAATTGGGGTGTGACATTCATTTTCATATGTTATGCATGGTTTGTGTATGTTGTGGAGTGTGAAATGAATGGAATTCATGAAAGTATGGTGTTGATGTTGTAGCCGTGTGTGTTGTGTTGTGGCCGTGTATATGTTGTGTAGTGTAGGAGTGAGGAACTAATTTTATTTAGTATGTTTGGGATGTTGTGTTGTGGATTCTATGATGCAAATGAAAGTTTAATGGTTCAAATCTATGTCATGGTCGTTTATGGCTTGTGATAGAAGCTAATAGAATTTTAAGATAGTTTCTTGTATTTATGAAAATAATGTTATTAACGTGTGAATTGTTGGTGTAGTTGATGGATTTGGAAGAAAGAAATATGTTGTTGTTGTTCCTATTGGGGTTTGGAAGATTTCGGGTGAAATTGTATATTGGTTGGGTTGTTTTGAATATTGTGCGGATTGTTTGAAGTGTTCTTGAAACTTGCTTGAATGATCTCGGATTAGTACTTGAACATGTGAGCGTCGATGTTGGCTTGAATGTATGTAGTTGAATTGAATGTAAATGGAATATTGTCGAGTTATGTAGAAAAGAGTTACTAACGTTAGAATGCGCTTTGAATTGATTGTTAATGTTGCTAATATGATTGTTGGTATTGTTGTTGATGATTTGGCGAGTTGAATTCTCGGGGTTGTTGAACTTACGGGGGAGATCTTTGCCCAATTTACGCCAGAATTAAGTGCTAGTGTGGGATGGAATCCTAAGTATCTATAGCTAATGTTTGGTATTTAATGACGTTATTGTAGACCTTGGGAAGCCCGAGACTTGAGTTTGGATTAGCTTCGGAAGCGGACGAGGTATGTAAAGCCTAACCTTTCTTTCTTTTTGCATGTCCTAGAGGTAAGCTATGATACGAGCCTCGGGGTAACTCTATTCTTACGATCCGAGCATGTCTACGATTCTTATTCGCTTCTTGACTTTTGCATTCTCAATGTGGTTGAATTATGGTCCTTAAGTCTTTTGTATGATTGATTAATAAATGTTGTATAAAGAATTTTGCTCTTAAGGGATTCTGTATCTACGAACGCCCGTAACTTTCATAGAAGGGCTCGGATCGCTTCGATATGTTCGTAGAAGATTCTATAACAAATAATGACTCTAACTTTCAGGGGCGGGCCCGGATTGGGTTGATGCATATCCGTGGTCCCCGAGATTTTCCTTTGTATAGTCCTAACGACTTCTTTTGAAAGATCTTAACATGATTACCGTTTTAACTCTCGAGCGAGATCACTTACTTATCTATCGAGTCGGAAATGATGATTTGTATGCATATGGTTTCTCACTACTCCGCTCGTGCATGCCTCAATACATCTTTCACCGAGTCCTGGGTCGGGTATGTATTCGTGCACAGCAACTGCATTGTTCACCGAGTCCCTCACTAGAGGGCCGGGTACGGTGTATATACATATATATATATATATATGATGATATGATGATGTGAAGACATGATGATGTGATGATATGGGGATGGCGGCCAGGATGGCATATGATGATTCCATTCACCGAGTCCCTCACTGGGGGCCGGGTACGTATATATATATATATATATATATATATATATATATATATGATGGCATGGTGACATGATGACATGATGATATGATGATTTTATTTACCGAGTCCCTCACTAGAGGGCCGGGCACGTTATGTATATGCATATGTACTACATGATATTGACATACATGATTTATGTTTCAAAGGCAAGCCTTGTGGTTTTAAGTTCTTGTACTCATTTCATACTCGCTTTACTTCATTACGATTAAATCTCTTTGTGTTCTATGCTTTACATGCTCGGTACATATTCTCCGACCCGCTTTCTTCGGGGCTGCGTTTCATGCCCGCAGTACGGATACACGTTTTGGTGATCTCGCTGGCTTAGGATTCCTATTCAGCGGTCTTGGGGTGCTCCCTTGTTCCAGATCTCATATTCTGGTACAGACTCTTTTGTTGTATATGTGTATGTCTATTCAGGGGTACGGCGGGGCCCTGTCCCGTCATATGATTTTGTTGTTACTCTTAGAGGTCTGTAGACATACGTGTGGGTTGTGGGTAGTTACTGTTCAGTTATGTTTGTATGATTTGTGTTTTGAATGTTCCAGGCTTATGTACGATATGTATATATGTATACGTGACGCCGTGCCTTTCTGTATGTACAAGTTCTTCATATGTTTGCTGTGGACTAATTATGGTTAGTAGATGTGTATGAGTGTCCAGCTCGGGCACTAGTCACGGCCTTCGGGGTTGGGTCGTGACAGAAGTGGTATCAGAGCGGTTCGTCCTCGGAGTGTCTACAGACCGTGTCTAGTAGAGTCTTGTTTATCGGTGTGTTGTGCACCACATCTATAAACGGAAGCTACGAGACATTTAGGATGTTGCCTTTCCGCCGATCCTAGATCGTGCGATAGAGCGTGTTATCGGGATGACTCCTCCTAACGGTGTTATGTTTTCGCGATGCCTCCGAGGAGGCGACAGCCTACCCGAAGGGAAAGTCGACGGTGGAGAGACAGCGGGCCGAGAGTTACTAGGGCCCGTGCTCGGCTTTCGAGGTTGTGCTTCCCCGGCGAGCTGCACTACACCGCCACTACCGAGGAGCATAGGCCGGCCGGTCGCAGAGCTGGGGGGCGGCTCACCGCCGGCTCCGGGGTTCCGGTGCCGAGCCTCCGGCTCCCCGGCGGGGCGGAGGATAGGTCTATGAGAGATGCGGTCCGTTCTTGACCAGATTGGTGGCGGCGGTGCTCGCGAGCGTGTGCACGTATTAGGGGGTGATTATGCGGATAGACATGACGGTCCGAGGCCCGTGATTTCCGACTTGTAATCCTCCCGAGTTCTTCGGGGTCAAAGCCCGCGGAGGACCCTGAGTTCATTCGGCGGATGCGGCGTACGTTGCGGCTAATTAAGGCTTCGAGGCCGAGTACGTCGAGTTGGCCTCATATCGGTTGCATGATGTAGCGGCTAATTGGTATGAGTCCTGGGAGTTATCTAGGAGCGAGGGTGCTCCTCCAGCAGTGTGGGACGAGTTTGTGGAGGCCTTTCTTGGGCACTTTTTGCCTCCAGAGATGCGGTGAGCCAGAGTTGATAGATTCCTATGTCTGAGGCAGAATGGCAGGAGCGTCCGGGAGTATAGTCTGGAGTTTGATTCATTGGCCAAATATGCCCCCACTATCGTAGCGGATATGGTAGCCCGGGATGCATCGATATGTGATGGGGCTGGATCGTTACTTGATTGATTGTACGGTGATAGCTTCTCGGCCGGTATGGATATTGCCGAGTGCGAGTCTATGCACGGGGGGATGGAGGATCGACACGAGAGGGCATCGGCCCGAGGAGATCATGACGAGGGCCGGCCAGAGGGCTAGATCGACTGGTTATTCTGGGGAGTTTCGAGGCGGGCAGCCTCAGCAGTACACATGGCATTCTTCTCAGCCAGCACGGAGTGCACCCCCACGGTTTTCGGATAGGAGATTGGGTAGCACAGGGTATTCGGGAGCCGGTCGAGCTCCGGGAGGGCTTCGGGTTCTGGATGCATAGGAGTTTGGGTCAGTCGAGGCCACCTTTGCCTCGGTGTTCTCGTTGTGGCAGGCCTCATTTTGGGGAATGCCGTTTCGGTACTGGTGCTTATTTTTCTTGTGGCCGTCAAGGTCATATTATGAGGGAGTGTCCGCATAAGGATAGTCTAGATGGTGCGGCTACGACCCTCTTTGGGTCGATTCTTGGTTCATCTTCGGTAGCTATGCGCCTGGAGGCGGTATCACCGGCACCGAGGCCGTGGTAGAGGCCGCGGCGGAGTTCCGATCCCTAGCGGTCCTTCGAACCGCATATATGCTGGCGGTAGACGGGATCGGGAGGCGTCACCAAATGTGCATACGGGTATATGAGTCTTTATTAGAATATTTTTATGTATGTGTATTTGCTGTATGAGTGTTACTTAATGGCGGCAAGTAGAAATCCAAAGGCCGATAGTCAAGTATTTATAAGTAACGGCAATCAAGGTGTATCCATCACTATTGGGAACCTAGAAGTCTAAGACGGGAAGTAGTCATATCCATAGGTGAAAAGTGAATATTTAGGATTGAAAAAGGGCTAGAATAGTAATTGTGGAGTCAGAAGAATAAGAAACCCTTTCTAATTCGGAGGGAGATGTGTTATGAGGACGTTTCGAAACCTGTTAAGACTTCAATTTACTCCAGATTATGTGATGAAGGTCATGCAGTGAGGTGGACGCTATCATACTAGTATTAAAGCATCGTATTTTATTGGAGTTCCAAGGTTAAGCGTCTTTGGAGTGAGAGAAATTCTAGGATGGGTGACTCCCTGGGAAGTGTTCTAAAAGTCCTACAAATTCAGGCATAAAAAGCAAATGAGCATCTAGAGTAGTTTAAGGGAAATTAGAATATATAGAGTGGGCGAAAACCTTAAGAGGTCGCGTAGGCCGGGGCGGACTAGACCGGTGAAAAGAAAGAAGGTGCATCACAGCTCTAGGATTAGGGTGAGTTAGAATAGTGTTTGGAAATATTTTGTAAGCAAGATAGTAGTAATTATGTCTATATGGGTATGCACATGATATCCCGTACATGGCTATATCAGCAGATATGTGTATTCCGGCAACCAACGTGGCGGTATATGGAAGGCATTAATCGAACAGGGTAACGAAGTTCAAGTGAAAAGAGAAACAAATGGCACAAATGTTACGGGGCAAGCTAATGTCAAGTTTTCACTATAGGATAATCGTAGGAAGAACCAACGCGATGACGTTTGGAAAAGAAAGAAAGTGAGTAGATGAACGGCAAGAGGATCAGAATGTCGGAATAAAAGTGCGCCTAATTGAGATGCGAAAAATGTGGACATAGGACAAAGTATAATCGGGTAACGATATAGTACACCCTTAAGGGGGAAGCGAGTGTGAGGAGATGCAAGTGCAAGATGGAGACAATCGACGCTACAATATATTTGATACGGATGCTCGGGCTATAAGTAAGATTCCTTGCCGAGACAAGTTAGTAAGATCCAAAGCTTGACAAAGGGGTAGAAGCTAGGATGGTAATTGAGATAGCGAGAATTAATTGTAGAATCTTGAATGATATGACATTGGAAAGTGGAGGCTTACGGTGACAATACGACAAGAGAACGATAACGAGTAACTTACAGAGACATTGTGAAAGGTAACACGGCTATGCTGGATTAGAGGCTAAGATGTGAGCAATAGGGTTGTTCGCTAATGATATTGCGATCTATGAGTAGTAAGGGAGAACAATAGGAAACCTCCTATAGTAGAAAGTGGGAACGTCAAAGGAGTGAATAAAGGAAGGGAAAAGAGTATGACAGAATAGGCTACAAGCGAATATTAGGACGGAAGGAATATGTGGAGCAGAGTGAACCGAGAGAGAGGAAAACCGTAACTAAGATGGAATATACTTTATACAAGTCGTACAAGAGTGGTTATGTTACCTATGAATATTTATATGCTAGGGATGAGACCAAGCAATACATAAGGAGAAAAGTTTGGATTCAGTAATAACAATATGGTTACGAGATTTTGGGTACATTAAGGAAAGATACAAAGATGGTTTAAGAAAATTACCGAGATAGAACTAGTACTAAGGACAAACAGGACATGGCTATGGTGGAACCAAAGATCTATTCCGATACCGGCGGTAAGAGAAGAGAGGCGAAGACAAAGTAAAGCATGAGAATTAGTAAAGCCACGTTAAGGTATTTCTTTAGCTAAAATTGAGCACCTGCGCATATTCTTGTAAGATTGCGACTTAATGTGTGACAGGAAAGTTGAGAGCAAGATCTGAGCAAAGGGATAATAGAAGAGGTTGAGTTAAAGATAAAGAAATGACACGAGATAACGTGCCTAGAATGTTACAAGTTGAGTAAAGGGAGATTATAAGATGATTTAAGCAAGATGGTCAGAGCTAGCGGGTTACTAAAAGAGGGTGAATTTATGTGCCAAATTCTTCGGAATTATATCAGCTGATGATAATTAAAGCAGGGGACGGCTATTAGCCGCTCAGAGATGACAGAAATCGTATGACGACAATCGGCGTCGACACTAAGAACTCCAATTGGCGAGTGGGTATGCTGGAAGATACCACCCACGAAAGGTGTAATGAGATTCGACAAGAAGGAGAAGTTTAACCCGAGATATATTGGGCCTTATTACATTATTCGTAAGGTAAGAAGGTTGCGTACTAAAGACGTGAATTTTGTTAAAGTATTGTGGGGGAATAATAACAGGAAGGAGATGATTTGAGAAGCTGAAGAGAAGATGAAGAAATATGGTGGTAGATGAGGCCGCATGTTATGGTAATAAAGGAAACCCCCCCCCCCCCCCTCCCCAAGATCCTTAAAAGACCTTATGAGACTAGTTTAACATTAAGGACGAATGTTCTAAAGGGGGAAGGATGTTATATCCCGTATTTTTGTACATTGGGACAATCAAGGCTAACCATGAAAAATTAAGGACAAGACCATTCGGGATACGAGGTAGAAACTTTTAACTTCCGATTTTGCTTTAAGGCACAAGTTGTTTATAATTTTATTGGCATGGAATATTAAGGAAAATTTGGGGCCAAAAGTTAATTTTGGGAAACTTAATATTTCATGAACAAAAGGCCATATGGCCGTGTGGCATGTGTGGGCCATGGGCCACATGTGTTAATTATATATGTAGGGGAAAGATGACAAATGAATTATATTCATCTTTCCACACTTAGAAACTCTAGAAACTTGGAGAAAAAAAGAGAGAGAGAGGCAACCATTCGGCCATAGTTGGCCGAATTTGAGGTCCCAAAAATAGTGATCAAAAAATATTTTCTTCTAGTAATTCAACCAATTGGAAGGTCGTTGTTAACGTGGAGTAGTTGTTGGAGCAAGCAAAACGTTTATTCTTGCAAAACACCACCTAGCCGAGTGGAAGAAGTTGAGTGAAGAAGGTAAGGTTTAATCTTCATTTTCATATGTTATGCATGGTTTGTGTATGTTGTGGAGTGTGGAAATGAATGGAATTCATGAAAGTATGGTGTTGATGTTGTAGCCGTGTGTGTTGTGTTGTGGCCGTGTATATGTTGTGTAGTGTAGGAGTGAAGAACTAATTTTATTTAGTATGTTTGGGATGTTGTGTTGTGGATTCTATGATGCAAATGAAAGTTTAATGGTTCAAATTGAAGTCATGGTCGTTTATGGCTTGTGATAGAAGCTAATAGAATTTTAAGATAGTTTCTTGTATTTATGAAAATAATGTTATTAACGTGTGAATTGTTGGTGTAGTTGATGGATTTGGAAGAAAGAAATATGTTGTTGTTGTTCCCATTGGGGTTTGGAAGATTTCGGGTGACATTGTATATTGGGTTGTTTTGAATATTGTGCGGATTGTTTGAAGTGTTCTTAAACTTGTTTGAATGATCTCGGATTAGTACTTGAACATGTGAGCGTGATGTTGTCTTGAATGTATGTAGTCGAATTGAATGTAAATGGAATGTTGTCGAATTATGTAGAAAAGAGTTACTAACATTAGAATGCGCTTTGAATTGATTGTTAATGTTGCTAATATGATTTTTGGTATTGTTGTTGATGATTTGGCACACGCACGATTGAGAAAAGGCCGTGACTAGTGCCGAAAATCGGCACCAAACACATTCACTAACCAGAATCGCGTACAGATAACTTATATACATATACAAATATCAAACGTGTCTCAAAGCATCGCAAGCACAAATATATATCACGAGCGGCAAGGCTATCATATGGCACGACGTCCCAAAGTATGTACTAACGCAAGCCGGCGCCACGGCAAATGGGACCGCCCCAAAACATATACCATACGAACACAGAACGAAATATTCCGTCACGACCCGACCTCGTAGACGTGATTAGTGCCGAGCTGGCACTTGTACCCACCTATCAACTATAATCGGATCATAGCAAACATAATAAGAACTTATACGTACGAAGGGCACGACATCATACGCACACACATATATATATATCATATATACAACGAGGATATACGAACGCAAACACAGGCGAACGCAAGTGCTACCCACAACCCACATTTATGTCTACAAGGGCCTCTAAGAGTAATAACGAGAATCATATGGACGGGGCCCGCCGTGCATTTCGAATAGGCATATACATAAATACAACAAAAGAATACGTACCAAAGTGTGGCTCGGGAACAAAGGAGCACTCCAAAACATTTGAGTAGGGGATCCTAAGTCGGGTGGCTCAACCAAACAAGTATACGCACTCCGCGCGCATGAAACGCGACCCGAAGAAAGGGGTCGGTACGGAATATGTACTAAGCATGGAATACGGTAAACAAAATCGTCTTGAAAAGAGAGTATGGAACATGAGTACGGTACCGAAAAGGCTTACCTTTAAACATAAATCATGCATGATCATGTCATAAACATAAGTAAATAGTCATCATATACATATGCATATACATATGGCGTGTCCGGGCCCTCTGAGGGGCTGTGAACT